>NW_009953491.1:1089812-1090559 GCF_000747805.2 Chaetura pelagica | reverse complement strand
GGCTTACAGAAGGGTGTTGGAAGGGCTCTCCAAAACTGCTAATTCTGTTCTGAGAATGACCAAAAGCCAGGGACATGCAGCAAGGGAAGAACGTCTGAGGCAAAGCTGTAAAGTCACACGTGGGGAACAAGGGAGGACAACGAGGTTTAGTTCTTCCGAGAGCAAGATTCACATCTCCTTCTTGCCAGTCTGCCTCTCAGTCTCTGCCCAGACTTTTATCCTTTGCCTTCTTGAAGGCATTGCTGTTGCTGTGGAGAGGCCTCTGAAACTGTGAACGCTCTGGTTTCTGGTCATCCCAGCCTTGTTCCATTAATCCAGACTATTCATTGCACAATCATCTGGACACGTTCAGTTTACATACAACATGGAGGCATCACCATAGTTTTTTTCCCTCTGGGTCCCAGATCTTCTCTTTGTGTCAGGCTGGTTCTTTTGTTTGGAGCTTCTCTCACCAGAAGGCTCAGGTACTGCTGAAAAGGGGGCACAAATGGCAGTGGTTCTTCATAGGGCAAAGATGCCCATCACCATCTTCTTGAAATGCCCTCTCCTTTTTCCACCTGGAAACTGGAAAAGATGTGTTCTTCACATCCAGCATCTTCTCTCTGTGGTCTCTCTACCAATCTGCCCACCTTCCATCCAAGCAAACATGCAAAGAAACAGCCCCACAACTACTGGTCCCAAAGACAAAGCAGTGATGTTGGGATCCAGTTCACTGAACTTCATTCCTCAGAAAGCAGGGGCTGCTCT
>NW_009953491.1:1083471-1088744 GCF_000747805.2 Chaetura pelagica | reverse complement strand
GAGTCACTTCACAGGCTGGGGGTTCCTGCTGCTCCTGCCTCCTCAGCAAGAAGGATTCCTTACAGTCCTGCCCTGCTTCCCCACGGGGTCCCTCCCATGGCACAGAGGCCTCCACCAACCTCTCCTTCCTGAGTCCTTCCCACCAGGTCTGGAGCTGGTCCAGCCTGGGCTTCCCACAGAGTCACGGGTGCTTCGGGAACAGCCACCTCCCCTGGCCCGGGGGCTTCCACAGCTGAGCAATCAGAGCCCACTGGCCAGTAAGGATGATCCTGTTTAGATAGGACAACCAACAGTTTCCCACTGGATTGTCAGCTGCCCGGCCAGCAGAGTCAAAAACTGCCGGTGTGGAAGTGACAGACATCCAAGTGCTTCGCTCAGGATCACATTAGTTCTAGCTACTTGCCATGAGTATGTACATGTAAATGTCTGATGTCTACCTAAAAGCATAATCCTGCTTGCAGGTACTCAGAACGTACTAAAAGACACTCAATTAAAAACAACCCGTTGGCAAAGGTCACAGCAGGGTTGTGTTACAGAGAAAACAAATATTTTGTTCTTTCCTGTGGTCAAAAATGGTGATAAACGTTATGAATAAAGGACTGAAAAATGAAAGCTTTTGTGATGGTTTAATAGCTTCCAGTCTTGTGGCTTTGAATCTCAAGTAGCCTTCCTGAGAAGATTTATGTGATTCCTTTGGCTGTGGAGATTCCTATTCCCAGCATTTGCACAATCTAACTCTTCAGTAAAAAATAACAGAGAATGGAACGTGCTTGAGTAGATCACCATCCTTTTATTGTTGACAAAAATTAATCTGAATCAGTGAAAAGGTGTGTCTGTTTTAATGGGTGGCTTGAAGGAGCACTTTTCTTTAATGGGACAGTGGCAATTGCTAGCTTAAATCACATTCTGCACATCCCAACTTTCAAATCCCTGGTCTGCCTGGAACTTAACTTAATAAAACCCATTATCAGTAAATAATTGAACCTGAGGAGTCCAGTTTTCAGGCAGCTTAAATTTCCCTGATGAGCTCCTTTCATTAATTTATTTAACTGCAGTAAAATATCCAGCCCTTGTGGGTGTGAACACATCTTAACTGAAGCCACAGCTTAACAAATCGGATTACTAATTATGCAGGGCTGAAGAAATAATTTGTCCAAAAAAACTGAGATCACAGGTTTTTTGTTTTCCATTTTTCAGTGTAGAATAGGTCTCTCAGCTATTTTGGCTATTCCTTTTCACCGTGTTCTGGTTTTGAATTGGTAAAAGAATATGACTAGAACAACAGGAAGAAATCATATTCAATCAACTGTGAACCTGAGACAAAGATCAGAAAGCTCAAGTACCAGTGATAATTTGGGCAGTTGGACTAAAATGACTGGATGGTTTGGTTTTGGTTTTGAATTACGACGCAACAGCAAACAGAGTATGAGAAAGAATAAATCCATAAACACATTGCAGTCCTACCCATTGCATTACAGACCCAACCTTCTGAGTTCATAGAAGCAACTTCCCTGGGCAACAAGTTCTAGTGTCTCACCACCCTCATAGTTGAACCTTCACAGTTCAATGGAACAATTGCTACAGTTTTCAGTATTTCTTTCTCACATGCTACCTAGCAATGCTTTCTATCCTATTGACAAATCAGTATTTTGCCTTCAGAAAATGTCTTTGATGATATACAATGATAGCTCCATTCCAAATCATCTCCTTTATTCTCTTCTGCACTCCTGTAGTTAGTTACTACAGCCATGGCTAGGTGTTATGAATTCATGAAAGATCTATCTTTTAGCATTACTAGTTCATTTGTATCTGAATTAGTTAAACAATTAAATATACCTGCAGAAAGGAGTGTTGCTCCTCACCAGATAGCAATATTTTACTTGTTTACATTTGATGGCATTTTTTCTATTGCTGCACAAAGTCTGGGTAAGCTTTTCCAAAGATAAACATATTTGGGGGGATTGGGATGGGAAAGGAAGAGGTGAGAGATCCTGGGAGTCATCAATACTCCCTTAGGAATAAAGAATAACTATTTATTGAAGCATGAGGGTCAATGGCTTTAAAACTCATTCTGAGGGATAAAGCAAGTAAGACGAAGTGATGTTATCTCAGGTCACCATGTGCACACATGAAATAACAGAGCACTGAGCCCATAATAGCTTAGGAAGTCATGTGTGTGAGGACTTTCAGCAAATCCATTTTCTACTAAATCCTACCATCTCTTCAGCTTCCAGCGATGCTGGTCAGATTGATGATGAGTTTTGTTACTCACGCCCTCATCTGGCCTGCATTGTGTTAAAATGTTCTGCTATAACAGAATTGATGGGGGGGCACATAGGGTCAAAGTGTATCAAACCTTGGCTAAGGTAACACAAATCAGTTGTCAGTGGGCAATATAACAAAGCACTAAGGAGCCATTCTCATATAGAAAGGTGAGAGAAATGCATCAGCTTCCTCTGTACATAAATACTTTCTTACTAACTGCTTTTTGGGCTATCAGGATGCATGGCTTTTACAGAACATATACAGGACTGGAAATTATAAAATGCTCTCATGTTTATGCTATATAAATTCTGCTGTTTCCAAAGCAGTATCTTTTGAATTTCTCTGGTGTTGTGCTATCAGTGTTTTGGACTGCAAAGCTGTGCTGCCTCTGTGCTGTGATGAAAATATGCCCTTGGGTTTAGCATGCTCACATAATAAATTGCTTCTAATATACCTTATTAGCCAAAGCTTTGATCATTCTTGAGTACAGAAGAGGAACCTTTTATATTATTAGTGGGGAGGCAAAGTATCTAGTTGTTATTTTTAACTGTTATACACTTATTATGATCTCTTTGCTTTGCTTTATTTAAAGCTCAGTTTTTCCCTCTGAAAAATTAGGATATTAAAATATATCACCCTCATAAATGTGACAGGAGGATTAATCAATCTGCTTTTACAAAAATCCTTGAATGGATCATGAGAAAATAGGAACTTTTGAAATTGTTTATTTTCTGAAACCTTTTTCTTCTTTGGATGCCTATCATTTTCAAATGTGTTACTCCAGCTTTTAAGATGTTAAGCTTTTATTTTATCTTTTTTTAAGCTGCAGATAATTGAAGCAGAGGAAAAAATCTAAAAATATTCTCAGTGTGTGAATAGAGTCCCTCAAAATTTATTTTCTTATCTGTATTAAATAAAGTCAGAGCATTTGGGGAATGGTGTAAAAATTTACACGAAGACTTGCAGGCGTTTTTCTGACATAGACTCTTCCTGACCAACAAAACCTGTGAACCTTTACAAGTGCATTAGCTAAAACCGTACAGCTGGGTACAAGTTCCTATGGATTTAAAGGTCTGTTGGATCAAGGCCTAAATTTTTTTGAAAACATAGGTTGCTATAAATAAGCAAGAACACTGCTGGTTTGTAAGAATAAAATCTTTGCATACACCCAAGCAAGAAGAATTCCAGCATCTTGCAAAAAGTGTGAAAAATCCTGTTTGCATTATACTTTCTGAAATTCAAAGGAATTTCCACAGGAGGGACTGTATACATATATGGACATGCATGTCCCAACATGGGCTGTAAGGAAAGCTAGGTAAAAATGATCTTCTGACTTCAGTGGAATACTAACAAAAGGTAAACTATAGGCATGATTTTTACAACTGAGACATTAAAATCATGGCCAGTGGTCGCTCTGGCAGCTTGAGAAAGGAGACAGCTTGACACAGAATTTTAAAATCCTGCCCCAAATTCATCAGTAAATGGATTATGACAATTTAAAAAACGTAATCTGTATACCAATGAGAAAAATGAAGCTGGAAAAAGTCTAATTTGGCACAAGATGCACAAACATATTTGCTAACAAGCCCCGAAAGGAAAGACCAGATAATGATGCTGTTTCAATTCTTGCTGTGAGTTAACAGTTAACAAAGTGAGTTAAATATGTCCCTCTCAATGATGATTGTTTAGGCATCCACTTTGGCAACCTCCAGCTTCCAAAAACTGCATCAAGTTCTGAGAGTCAAATTTAGCATCTTGGGCTGTGGCATCTTCTGCCCTTGGAGCCCAGTTTCTCCAGACCCTGTAAGGAAGACACTTCTCTTGATTAATATTTTAACATCTGTGTGTGTGTGTGTGTTATTTTGGTTTTTAATTTTTCTGCTTGTTGCTGTGAGTTAGCTTGCCTGGAGGCAGAGCTTTTCTGACTCAAGCATTTGTGTATTCTAAGCAGAGGCGGGGAAGGATGTAGCATGAATAAAATATACAAATAAAATGCATTGCTTTGTCTGACCTGCTTGAAATGCCAGATTAATGTCTGATTTTCTCCTTGTCCATTTAACAAATAGTTTTATAGCTTGGTGTTGAACACCATCTATTTTTACCACTAAAACCTGGAATCCCAGCAGGGGTTATTAGTACTATGACATGAGTTTTAAAAGCTGAATGCCATGATCACAAATCTTTTTGAAGAGGAAAAAATTCAGTTATATGTCTCTTGAATCTATTTAACTTTAAAGCACCTTCACTAAATTGGAATATGCTTCCTATTAATTTCTTGAGCTATTGCATTTAAAGAAAAGCTTCCTCATGGTCCATTTAGTTTTACTACCTGTACTCTAACCACTAGACTAAGAAACACAAAGACTTGGAATTCATGATGCCTGCTTCTGTTCCCAGCTGTGTCATCCTAGTGATTTCTGCTGTTTCAATTTCCTCAGCAGAAAGGGAAGGGGTAATAAAACTTTCAGATATTTAAAGCAATTTATACCAAGTTTGTTGTTATTGAATTGGAAAAGGTCAGTGGCTATCTTGAAACATATAACAAATTCCAGTGCAAATGTCAGGACATTTTATGAGTGATAACTTTATTGTAGCCCTTCTGTGAGACAAAAAAATCCCATAAAGATTCATTTAAACTAGCTCTATAATAAAGAACATCATAGAGATTCATTAGCTGACCTGATTGGAATTTGGAATTCTATTTTCTGATTAAGTTGTGAAGTTGTCTGTTCAAATTGGCAACGAAAACCACTTGTTGAACCAGTTTTCCTTTGGTTTTCTTTTGAAGAGCTTGGAAAATGTCCCTGAAGAAAATTGTTTTAGGACATTTGTAATTTTTCTAAATGAAATAGGAAGTGTGAACCAGAACACCCTTTAAAAAAAAATAAAAAAAATAAAAAAAATAGTACCAGTATATAATGATTTTTCAGTAGTGTCTTGGTCTGACTCAGGATTGGCAATTAAACCAGCAACAGCAATGCTCTTGATCCCCTCCCACCTCACCCAGG
>NW_009953491.1:1068043-1083445 GCF_000747805.2 Chaetura pelagica | reverse complement strand
GGGAAAGAGACTTCCCAGATTGAAAACTGAACTGGACGACTTTAATTAAATACTACTAATAAGAAAATATATACAATTATATACAAATGTGTTCAGGAGTGTACAAAACCCTATTGCCTCCTCCCACCCCGTCAGTTCCCAGGGCATCTCCAGAGCTGTGAGCAATTCCAAAATGTTCTGGAGCTGCTGGAGAGAGCAGCAGAGCAGACAGGAGCTGAGGGAGAGTGAGGAGGGTCAGGAATGCAGGAGCCTGGGCATCAGTGGTGATGGACAGATGGAGTCCTCCCTGGACACCAGTCATGGACAGAAGAGAAGAGAAGAAGAAGCAGGAAGTTGACTTCCATGATCTCTGACCTTACACTGAGCTTACGTAGCTATATGGAATGGAATACTTGGGTCAGTTTTGCTGTCCATCTAGTCCACTTCTCCCTGCAGGAGGGCTGCAGATACAACTCTTCTGCTTCTCTAGTATCTGAGCTGCAGATTCAACAAGTAAAGTGGTGACCTTCAAGTCCCAGCACTAATATAAACATTCCAGTGTTATCAGCCTACTAGCTGGAAAACTTGCTGCTAGTTAAAAGAGTTCTCTAAATAAGAAAAACAAACCAGTAAAAGGAAAATTTTCTTCATCCAGCTCAAACCAGGACAAGTAGCAAGAGTAACAACAATAGACCAATAGTACTGCCAATATCATAACTCCATGTGATATAAACCAGTAGAGGGTTTTTTCAGCATTATGGGCAGTTATTTCTTAATGATGGCTGAGATATCATCTTATTTAAATCAAATAATAGTGTATTAGACCAGTTGTTACTAGTGCTGCTACAGCATAAAATGTGTAAGTGTTTAGAGGGGGAAAAAATTGCTTGACTTGGTACTAATTAGCTATTCTTGTGAAGAAAAAGAATATTCCAATAATTTTTTTAAAATACATTGAAATTATACAATACAACATTAAGATACAAATAATGTAAAAAATAAACCCCCAGGCATGAACAACAAAGCTATTTCTGGACTGAGTATTATCTATGTTAGACAATTTTTTAAAAATACACACTTTTCCTCCTTATCTGGTTTGCTTAATCCTCTTAAATCACTCCATTAAGATTTTCCTTCTGCTCCTTGCTCAGAAAGTTTCCTCAGCTGGGGTGCATGACATTTTCATCCAGATTCCCACATGTCATTTTCAAATATGCCTTTCTAAATAAGAAAGTAATAACCCAAGATGTCATCCAAGCCTCAGTCTGTAGCCACCCAATCTAATCTCTGAATCTTCATTCAGCCTCCCTTTCTGTCTCTCACCACACTGACTTTGTATGGAGACAAATCTGTCACACCACAGAGCACTGAGAAAATAGCAAGGTCACCTTTAGCTGGACACAGTTCAAGAAGAGTTCATGTGTGCTTAATATGTGTTGTAAAACATCTAATCCAAGTGTCCTGTGTCTGATCTTAGTAAGGGCAAACAAAAGAGAAAACAAATGAGAGAAATGAAGTAGGATAACCCTTTCCCCCCCAGTAATATCCATTAGATAAATACAAATTTGATAGAGCAACTTCTCCCTTTTTCTTCAGTTGTAAAGCAATAGTCTCACCCTGTGAGCCATGGATACTTCTCAGAGTGCTGCAAGGTGTACCTAAGAGTAGCAAACATTTTCACAGTTTATTTGAATTCAGTTTACAGGATCTGCAGGGAAAAATTTTTAAGGACTGCAACTTAAATACAGTGAAAATCATGGCTCTAGACAGAGCCTGGGAAGATTGTCTTTGTGATCTAAAGCTGGCTGCTGTCAGCAAGCCTTATGTACTGCTTTCCATTTTCAAAGATGTACAAACATGTAAGATTCAATCAGCTGAATGAACCTTGTTAGATGCAAAATTACATCATCCTGCCTCGTTGCACTGCATCATCTGATGCACTAACATAGCAGTTTTAGATTGCTCTCAGTTACCAGCACCTCCTTTTACACTCTGGTTCCAGCATATTACCCTGCCATGCTTTGGCAGACTGTCTCTCCTTTCATTTTTCCTCTTAAAAGGATTCTTTGCTGCCACCTACTTGGCACAGTCAATTACAGCAGCACAAAATCCTACACAAACCATAGTAGCAATGCCTTGTGGTTTGGGGAGATTAATTTTCTGTTTTGCCTTGTTATGTTTTTAAAGCAAGGTGCACTAAGCTGTGCACACTAAGCTGTACACTCCAGCCTTGAAGACAACTTCTTCAGCCAGGAAATAGATGGCCCTACCCAAGGGGATGTGACACTGGACCTGATGGTCACCAACACAAGCGAGCTCATCAAAGATGTTAAGACTGGAGACAGCCTGGACTGTAGTAACCATGTTTGGGTGGAATTCAGAGTCCTCAGGGATATAAGTCAGATGAGGAATGTGGATTCATTCAGAACCATGAATTTTAGGAAAGCAAAATTACAGCTCTTCAAGGAGTTAGTCAGTATGACTCTCTGGGAAACAGTCCTCAGGGATAAAGGAGCAGAACAGATGTTTAAGGATGCTTTCCATAGAGCACAAAAGCTCTCAATCCCCATTTGCAAGAAATAAAGTAAGGAAGGGAAGAGACCTGTATGGCTGAGTCAAGACATGCTGGCCAAACTAGAAGGCAAGAAGGAACTGCACAAGCAGTTCAAGCAGGGACTGGTATCTCGTGAAGAGTCCAGGGACACTGCCTGGTTGTGCAGGCATGAGGTCAGGAATCACAAAATCACAGAAGTATTGGAAGGAACCTCGAAAGATCCCCCAGTCCAACCCCCCTGCCAGAGCAGGGTCACCCAGAGCACATCACACAGGAACGTGTCCAGGTGGGTTTGAATGTCTCCAGTGAAGGAGACTCCACAGCCTCTCTGGGCAGCCTGTCCCAGGGCTCTGTCACTCTCACAGGAAAGAAGTTCTTCCTGATATTCACATGGAACCTCCTATGCTCCAGTTTGCACCCATTGCCCCTTGTCCTATCACTGGTCATCACTGAGAAAAGCCTGGCTCTGTCCTCCTGACACTCACCCTTTACATATTTGTAAACACAGGCGAGGTCACCCCTCAGTCTCCGCTTCTCCAAGCTCAAGAGACCCAGCTCCCTCAGCCTTTCCTCATCAGGGAGATGTTCCACTCCCTTCATCATCTTTGTGGCTCTGCACAGTATTCTTTCAGGCAGTTCCCTGTCCTTGAACTGTGGGGCCGAGATGTTCAGCTCTCTATGCTTGCACATATTTGAGCATAAAAGTGAGTTTTGAGCTCATTAGCCTCATAGTTAGAAGGCTCTTTTCTTTATCTGCATACTTTTGGGATTATTAGAAAAATAGCTTGAGTACAGCAGAGATAAACCCTTGATTTGGATTTGTGTACAGCAAAAGATGTACATTAAACAAAATCAGACATAATTTTTAGCATTTGTTATAAGAAGGCCAAGCCTTGGGGTTAATTGAAATAAACGGGATGAGTAATGGAACTTTAGTGACAGATACATTTCTGCTTTTATGTGACGTGACCCCCACACTCCACCATAAACAAGCACAGATAACAAGTGATGAACAGTGTGGGTAACAGGCACCAGACCTTTCAGTCACACCTTGCAATCACCACTTGTGAGACACTGGAAGGGAAACCAACACAGTTACATCAGTGAAAATGTTCACATCCTGAGTGGATGCTGATTGACAAGCCCTGAGACAGATCCCAAAGCTGAGAGGTGCCAGCTGCTCTCAGCACAGCTTCAGCAGGTGTTTCACTGCAAACGTCCCCAGAAACACCTTCCCTGTTGCAAGAGGTAAGTAGTTCTGATGTGCAAATGGCAGGGCAACTGCTGCCAGACAAGCAAGGAAAAGAAAAAGAACAAGGAGGTGGGAGTAAATAAAATGCTGCTAATGAACACAATGAGATGTAAAGGCACTTTTCTCCTTCCGTTATCCTTGTCTCCATAAAATCATCTCAGTGTATCCCAGCCACTGCCAATCTGAGTCAGTTCATTCAAATACTAATCCTACAAAAGGAAATGGAAAATTAAATCATTTCAGATTGCCAATAACTAGGGTACTGAATCCTGGAACATGGAGTATTAAGCAACACACTCCCATTTCCTGGGGAAGAAAAAAATAATGAAAATTTGAATTCTAGCATTGAATTCTTCCTTTGAGAATTGTTTAAAGAGTAATCAGTGGGTGAAATACTATTTCTTAAACATATTTGTAAATGGAAGAGGGGTCCTGGCCCTGATGCCTCAAGGAGCTACAAAAACAATACATGTTAAATACTAGTAAGAATCTGTATAAACAAGTACATTTCCCAATAATTAATACCCAAGCAGTGGCCTTTTTGGGGGAAAAAAGAAAAGAAAAAAAAACCACCTTAAGATATGAAACAAAACACAAAGAGAGAGAACAAGATGCCACAAAAAAAAAAAAAAAAGATGAAAACCATATGCTCAGTGAGACTTTTACAATCTCTTCACATCATAAACAGGCATTGTGTTGTGTGAGCCAGCACAGCAGCGCTGCTGTCAGCTGCAGAGGGAAGAAAAAAGAGAAGAAAAAAGGGGGGAAAAAAAAAAGAAAAACAAGAAAAACTAGAACAGGTCCCTTATCCTCTTACTGAGGGGCCTTTTTGTTCTGGAGTTGTCTTTCATTTGCAGAGGCATCAGGGTGGAGCCATGCATCCAGCTCAGTGAAGACACGTGCTCAAGACAGCATGAGGAGAGATTCAACCCTGACTCCCAGCACTGACTAGGGATGCCAGTTTGCCAAAGAAACCTGATGCTCTTATGCTGGGTGTAAGATTATTGCCACAAATGCATACCAGACAGAAAATCTCATCCACAGCCTTTATAAAAAATGATCATGATCATCCAGAAGTGAGATCCCAGGGTCTTACTGGTCTGTCTGCCTCTGCACCATCAGATGAGGTGGATGTGGTCAGACCTCCCCTCAAGCCACCAAAGCATGACACACAGAGAACCAGTGGGAAAAGGCAGGGAATTGCTTTCCACAGACACAAATTAAAGGCTGCCCAGCTATACATGGTATGGGCACTACTTCTAACTCCTCCAAATACCCAAGTAAACGGCATTAACACCACAACAAAAGGTGGTCTGCCTGAAAGTCCACAGACATGCAACACCACACCCAAGCTCTATACCTGCCAACACCTCCAGCCCTAACCTATACAGGAGAGGTTAGAGAAGGGCAAGGGCAGAAGATAAGCAATGCAGTAAGCAGTGTGCTTCATGTGATGAGGTTTTTATTGTCAGCTAACTACTAGTGATGAGTCTCCTAATGTGTTTGGGTCGTTTTTTTTAGTCAGTTACAATTTTCACGGTACTTACAAAACCCCCTCATTTTATCTTCTACTAATGAACCTGCTCAGCTCAGAATTAGGATCTAGCATGTGCTTGCAGTTGACATCTCATCAGGATTTGTCAGTGAGTTTTTACTAGCACAATAGGCAGCTACATGAATATTCTTCAAGAAAGGCAAGTTTCTAAAGTTTGCAATTTAAACATCCAAGTGTGACACCAAATAGGTTAGAGGAGAAAACTATTAACCTGGACACTTCTACTGGGTATTGCTAGACAACATCTTTAGGACACAAAAGATAAAGGCAAAAAAAGCACCCAGCTTTGGAGCTCATACATCATTTAAGTTAGGAATACCACAGACTGCCATTGGCCCCATTTTGGGAAGCAACTGTGTTCAATTTGTGGCTTTCTTCCAGGTGTTAGACAGAATGATGGCAAACAGATTCTGTTATCACTTATCCAGAGCTGATATACCAGGTCAGCACTAGGAGAAGAGCTTTGTTAACACCATAAATAGCATGGAGGAAAGGGGGGGTTACTTGCCTTTAGGGCTACTTTTTCTCCTGCATTCACATTGTCCAGCTGATAAAAAGTTCCTCATGTGCTTCCTTGTTCCTTAGCATTTCCCTAGCTGTACCTGTGGTTCAGCACAGCTGCTTTGCTCTGTTATTCAGGACAGACAAGACAGTGCCACTTTGACCTGACAGGCCAGTTAGTGACTCTATGGAGCCACAAGGACCAAGGCCAGGCCCCATTGGCTTTGTCTGATCTTGGAAGCTGAGGAAGCTCAGGCAAAACTCATCCTCAATAGGCATCACTTGGGAATCTCCTTTAACATAGGTACTAAGTATGGAGATGGAATTCAGCACAGTCAGCCTCACTTCTGTGCTTGACAAGATCATTGAGCAGATCCACTTGGAAGATATGTCAAAACACATGGAAGACAGGGAGGTGATAAGAGTCAGGTGGCTTCACCAAGGGCAAATTGTGCCAGACTAACCTAGTGGCCTTCCATAGCAAGGATTGCATAAGTGGACAAGGAAAGAGCTATGGACATCATCTACCTGGGCTTCTGTAAGGCCTTTGATACAGTCTCCAGCAACATTCTTACCTCTAAACTGGAGAGATACGGACGGGTTTGATGCATGGACTGTTATGTGGGCAAAGAATTGGCTGGATGGCCATATCCAAAGAATTACAGTCAATAGCTCAGTGTCCTAGTGGAAACTGGTGAAGTGCAGTGGCCTTCAAGAATCAGTACTGGGACTTATACTATTTAATATCTTCATCAATGACATAGACAGTGGAATTGAAAGCACCTGCAGCAAGTCTGCAGATGACACCAGGCTGAATGGTGCATCTGATTCACTAGAGGGAAGGGACACCATCCATGGGGACCTTGATGGGCTCAAGGAGTGGGCACATGCAAAGCGCATGAAGCTCAAGAAGGCCAAGTGCCCCTGGGTCAGGGTAACCCCCAGGATCAGCATAGACTGAGGCATGAATTGGTTGACAGCAGCCCTGTGGAGAAGGACTTGCAGTTAGTGATGGATGTGAAATTGGACCTGAGCCAACAATGTGCACTCACAGCCCAGAAAGGCAGCTGTGTCCTAGGCTACAGAAACAGAAGCATGAGCAGTAGGTTGAAGGAGGTGATTCTCCCCCTCTACTCTGGTGGGACTCACCTGGAGCACTGCATCCAGCTCTGGGATCCCCAGCACAAGAAAGACATGGGCCTGTTAGAGATTGTCCCGAGGCAGGCCAGGAAGATAATCAGAGGGCTGGAGCACCTCTCCCTATGAGGAAAGGCTGCAAGAGTTGGGGTTGTTCAATGTGGGGAAGAGAAGGCCCCAGGGACACCTTATTGTCATCTTTCAATACTTAAAGGGGGCTTGCAAGAAAGACAGAGGGAGACTCTTTAGAAAGGCCCATAGTGACAGAACAAGGGACAAAGGTTATGGGATGAAAGAGGGCACATGTAGATTGGACATAAGGAAGAAATATTTTATGATGAGAGTTGTGAGACACTGGAACAGGTTGCCCAAAGAAGATGTGGATACCCCATCATTGAAAGTGTTCAAAGTCAGGTTGGATGGGTTATAGGGCATGAGGAGACTGGCATGGCAACCCCAGATAATTCACCTCCCCTATCCAAGTATGTAGAACATTTATCTTGCTATCACAGTAACCCAGGGTCATTTGCATTCCTGTATCTGAACATACCCTTGCATGGGTGCCACTGTGACAGCCAGCTGCAGATCTTGGAATCTGGGAAATGGCATGTGAATTAAATCAGTGGGTTTGCTAAGGAGCAAAACAAGACATTGGTCCAAATTTTATTACCCATTCCTGCAGTTCTTTCCCTTGAGCATCAGCCCCAGGAAGAGCCTCACTATGTTGGGTCACCATTTTTATTACCATTGGTGTCCTGGGCCTGCCTCTGTGGTCATGCTAGACTTTCAAGAAGGCCAAAGCTTTTACCTGCTGAGTGTTTTGCCTTGTCCCTGAGGGATCTGCACCTGCTTTTCACCCACAACTTGGGGCTTTGAGCAACCTGATCTAGTGAAAGATGTCCCCACCCATACAAGGGGGAGTCGATCCTGAAAGGTCACTTCCAACCCAAACAATTTTGTGATTCTGTGACAAGGCGATATTGTTGGAACTGCTGTCAGAGTTTGGGAGCTGAAGAAATGTGGACACGATAGTTTGGTGACAGATGAGGAGGTGGAAGAAAGCACCTTAGGCACACATACTCATTTCCTGAATGGCTAAATGGAGAAAAGTTCTTTTTTATTAGCTCCTTTAATTGTGAAGATGTAGCTTTGTTGAGGTTACCTAAGAATATGGAAAACAGAAACTGCTTATACTTCTTACTCCCAGGTCGCACAAACACTGGGAGACTTTATATTTTTCCTTGCACAGAACAATTCCTTTTGTATAAAAGAGAATTATGCTTAGTGGGAAGCTAGCAATGGCTTCTCTTTATAACAAGCCTTGTCAAACCTCATTTTAACTTCTACTTTCTAGAAGAATCAGTGCAATTCACCAACGTGTATCTTTTTCCTCACTGAAGATCTTTCCCATTTTTGCAGCAGCCATGCAGGGAACACACTCCCTACAGGCTGGCATGATTTGCTGATTTGTCTCAGATGCTCCATCTCTTCAGGACTCTTTGGACCTCATTTTATAGAGCCTTTTCCCTTGCCTGTCTTTAGACAAATTACCTCTTTTCTGCCAACCTGCAAACTTAATATCCCTAAAAAAACCCAAACGACAACACAACAAAAATATCCCCCCGATTCCTTCACGAACAGCAGAACTAAGGAACCGTGCCTTCCTATGCCTCTAGTTTCAGAGTGGGGCTCTTTGCAGAACTAGAAGTTTAATTTAGAGGTGTGTCCTTTCCATGTTGATTCTCTCAGGTCTTGTAGGAATTCACAGCTGTGCTTTCAGTGAGTTCCTGAGAGGTTTTCTCACTCTTCCCAGCCAAATATTTCCATGGATTTTGCTTTCTTATTCCTCTGTCAGATTGGATTGACATGGAGAGTGTGAGCACCTCATTTTCCTGTTGGGTTTTTTCTTTGTTTGTTTGTTTATTTGGTTGGTTTTTTTTCTAAATCTCCACCTTTGTCAGTGTACTTTTAGAGAGGCACATGTTTTTATGGGCATAATAATAGTTGCAGAGTGCTTTGTTCAGAAAATGCTTGAAGTCAGTGTATGGCAGGGCTCTGTTTGGGGTGGGGAGGCAAGAGGGCAAGTCAGGGGTCTAAATAACATTGATTTTCATAATAAATGTATTTTTCCTTTTGAGGAAAGTTCAGAAGTTAGGAGAAAATGGAATTGTTCATATCATTTTTATTGCAAATATGATTTTGCTTTTAGGTTTTATTGTTTTAGAAAGCCTAGCAGAACAAACATGAGATCCTTTGGGGTTAAAGTCTTTGTACTAAGCACTTTGTACAGAACCAACTGTTCCATGATGTATTTCTGTTAAATAGCTGTTCCATATAAATGGGAAATTCCTGGCTGACTCCTTCCATCCTCCTCCCCAAAACACAGTTAAGTGAAGTCCAGGCCAGGAAGCCAATCACTAAGTGGTTTGTGCTGAAATATGTAACTAATACTAATATTGCTTCAGGAGTGGCTGCTTGTAAATTATAACTCTTGTTTTGGTTGTGGAATTTGATTTGCTATTCTCTGAACTCCCTGTATGGTATTGCAAAGAAATACTTCAGTGCAAATAGAAAGGAGTAACTAGAAGATGAGAATGCAATGCTGGATTATGGGTGAGCACAGTGATTACTAGCACATGGTGACTTGTCTGATCATGATGGGAAGGACAATATATTTACTTCAGCTTTTGGAACCTTTGTTCCCAGATTAAAATATTTAGTCAAATATTTATGTTGCATTCTTTTTTTAAAAAAAAAACAACTTTGTCAAATGTATACATTTTTTAAAATGGAAGACACTGTAGAAATAGAATGCTCCTAAGCAATGGCATATCCACAACACCTTCTAAATTATCTAGAATTGTTATCAAAGGAGCACAGCTCCTGGAAAAGGATAGTTTGCATCTAATAGGGCCTGCTCTCTAAATAGCATGCAGGTATATTCTGTGAAAGTTGCATCCACAGAATGACTGCATGACAAATACTCACATTCCACAAACCATTAAACATTTTGACCAACCCAAGCAGGTCAAACTATTTAGTACACAAGATTCAAATCCATAAAATTAATGTTTCATGGAAAGAAAACAGGAGACATTTGGTGTGTTACAACTGCCCTCAGTCCTTTTAATACTGTGGAAATTTCTTAGACATTCACCCAGATGATCCCAAGGCTGCCTCCCACAATATCCTCATGAGGAGTGTTGTGCCATTTGAATAATAGCATCATAGAATAGTTTGGGTGGGAAGGGACCTTTAAGGTCAGTTAGTGCAATCCCTGGGCAGGGACACCTCTCACTAGACAGGTTGCTCAAAGCCCCATCCAACCTGCCCTTGAACACTTCCAGGGAGGGGGCAGCCACAACTTCCTTGGGCAGCCTGTTCCAGTGTCTCACCACCTTCACAGTGAAGAATTTCTTCCTAATATCTTATTAAAATCTACCCTCTTTCACCTTAAAACCGATCCCCCCTTGTCCTGTCACTAAATGCTGTTGTAAAAAGTCTGTCCCTTGTGGATCCCCTTCAGGTACTGGAAAGCTGCTGTAAGGTCTTCCCAGAGCCTTCTCTTCTCCAGGCTGAACAACCCTCAGTTTTTAGTGCTCACAGAATGTATATGGGTGAAAATAATTGATAGGGCAATTAAAGGATGTAGAACCAGGCTTTTCTCAGGGGTTTGCAGTGATGGGCAAGAGGCAATGGGCACAAATTTCAATTAAAAAAAAATCTATTTAAACACAAGAGAGATCCATTTAAACTCTGTGAGAGTTTAATTCTTCCATATGAGTATCAGGAAGAACTTCTTTCCTGTGAGAGTGACAGAGCCCTGGAACAGGCTGCCCAGAGAGGCTGTGGAGTCTCCTTCACTGGAGACATTCAAACCCACCTGGACATGTTCCTGTGTGATGTGCTCTGGGTGACCCTGCTCTGGCAGGTGACCATAGCTTTTGAACCATCTTCATAACTTCTGAAAGTTGGTGAATGCTGTGTTTAGAAGAAGGGTCAGGAAGGAAGGATTTACAGTGAATTTTAGTATTTTCAGTCAGCCACACCAAGGGAATGACTTGATAATACACTAATTAGTATCTTCAATTGCCTCTGGAATATTTTTTAGCTTGTTTCATTTCATGCTTTCCCAGATTGCATTTATTATTTTTGTCATGTAAAATCCTTGGAGTCTTTTGACTGTAAGGAAGGAAGAACTAAACATTGGCATTTAAGAATTGCTTCTATTCTCTTGAAAGACGTTTGGACACATGAAGTAGTGGTTTGTTCATTGGATGGAAGATCAATTTGGAACATGTTAAACCTAAAGAAGGATGTTCAGCACAATACAAACAGAGCTCTCTCTCCCACAGAAACTGAAACACTACCAGCAGTCACTAGCAGAATCAGTCATAAAAGAGCATACAATGTGGAGAAGTTTGTGTGATTGAGGACATTGTGTGGGTCACTCCTGCTCTTTCATTCACTGCCTCAAACTGGAGGCAACTGTTATTCCTCTAGTCCCTCTTGTAGGTTCCCACAGGACCACTCATTCCTCTGGTCCCTTTCCTTTTATTACATTCTGAAGGCATTGAAAGACATGAAAGGCAATTCTGTCTTGAAAATGATGATGTTCATCACAGCAGGTTTTGGTGAGGGTGGTCTGTATCCCATGTGCATGTATTCTGCCTGGTGGGAGGGATGTGCCAGATGTCCATTAGACTGCCCACAATAATTCTGTCCATCCTCCAGGGGGTCTGAAAATGCCAGATAAATGTCACAACTTCTCAAACTCCTGCCAGACATGATAAAACTTCAAGGGAACTAAAGCATTTACAGGACACTTGCTTGTCCCCATCTTTGCTTAGCTTATCAAAATACAAATAGGTGAGTGCAAATAATGAACAGAGATACCACTACAGCTTATTTTCACCTTTCCTTGCCAGTGTCCTCCATTGTATCAGCCCTGCTGCATTAAATCAATGGGAAAGTTGTGGGCAAGGGAAAGAAACATGGCTACAGTTAGAAGAACTATAAGTATAGAAGAACATCTGCCCAAGGCATTTTATATGTGGACCCTTCCTTTAAAAAAGTGGCAAAAAATCTGCTTCCTTATAAATAAAAAAAAAATAAAAAAAAAAAAGAGGCTTGTTTGTTGTTGTTGGGGTTTTGTGTGGATTTTGTTTGGTTTTGTTGTTTTATTTTGCTTTTCTGTCAGTTACTGTGTAATTGTATCAAAAAGTTAAGGATGGCTAAGGAAATGTAAACAATAAACATCAGAGCCCAGATATGGGTCTATGATACTCAGTCACTTCATTGTTTCATTTTGAAGTCAATGTGAATTAGCTGTGTATTATATGTCTGGGGAACTGGTCTCCAGCTCTGGTTTTCCTACCCACCACTGCCTTTCACTCTAGCAGACTCCTCAGCACCAGACCAGTGGTGAGGCTGGAAATGCTTTACAGTGTCCTGACCTGAAAGCACAGGCCCTGGGTTCCCTGTAACTAGTCACCACATGACCCCTCCTGTACAAACACTTCTAGTCCCACTCACCAGCCACAACCTACCATGCCTTGAAACTGGACTGTGACACTGAAACCAAAGGTCCAGCCAATCCACTGTCCTGTTTCTGACAGTGCCCTACAGGAAAAGCTTTGGAAAAAAAGTCTTAGACCAGAGCAAGGATGGAGATAACCCTTATCCTGTCAAAAGTTTACAGCCTAGAGCAGGAGGTATTTTATGTGCTCCCTCAACAGAAGGTTAAAGCTGGAGCATACCAAATAAATTACTCCTTAGGGATCTATTCTACATGAACTTACCTAGTCTCCTTTTCACCAAACTATACTTCTAGCCTTCCCAATGTTCTGTGTCAATGCATTCCACCATTTATGCTCTTTCTAAAGGAGCATTTCCTTCTGTTTGCTTTGGCCATTGGGCCTGCCAGTTTCCTTGGGTGTTCTTATACTACAAAAAATAACAAATAATAACTTCTGAATTATCTCCTTCTCTGCCACCATTAGACAGGTATTTGTCCTGTGGTGCCTTCACCTCCTTTCCCATCATCTCTTTTCCAGGCTGAAAAAAAAATATATTCTGTATAGTTTATATACATATGTCCAGTGTTGTATGTTTTTCTGGCATGACAACTGGAAGGCCATCATGTGATAGCCTGATGTCACAGGCATTTGCTCTCTTGGAACAAGTGCAGCTTTACCTGTAAAACTCAACCACAGAGAGCATCCACAGGCAGGTGTACAGAATGGCTAAAGGAGAAAAGATACACAACAGTCCAAACGAGCCCAGTGGCCATGCAGGTCAGATCCAGGTTTTGGGCTACCCTTCCTGCCACAGGCTAGACCTGCCAAGCAACTTGTTCTGTACCCCCTCCATGCAGACAGGAGCTCGTGCCCACCTCTTCACTCCACTGCCATATTCCTGTTCTCTGCCCAGCCCTCACATCCTGCACCTTCCAGATGGTGACATCACGAGCTTAGAGAGAGCAATGTGGACAGAAGTGCAAGCACTACTGCAAGACAGTAGTGATACAAGCTGTGCATATTTTGAGGATGCTGCTGTCAAGGGTATTCAAATGCTACTGGAAAGAAGAACTTATTTTTGTTCTCTGACAGCTGCTGCCCATATAATTCTTTCCCCCCCCTCAGTCCCTCTAACTTAACACTTCCCTGTGTTCAAAAATTGCTCCCTTGTAAGTTTTTCAGCAGAGACTTGGGAGCATTGGTTCAGTCACATTTCTGTTTAGGTGTCAAAGCTACTCAGTTATATCTTAGCACTATCTGATGGGTAATCCTATCTGTATCCAGTAGTTGCTGTTAAAGTTTTCTCAGAAGGAAAGACAGTGTCATTTCCTGCTCTGCCTGGCTCTGCATACCTGCCCTCCCAATCGGGACCCTACCTGTGCACCAAAAGCTGCTCCTTAAAAAAGAATAGCATCTAAAGTGTAAGCTTTCCCACAGGACTTTGGAATATATCATGCTTATAAGGCCTCCATGGGGTCTGGACAAAAGATACATTTTTCTGGATCTAGACAAATGCCATTAGAGCAGTGTAGCCCTACAGACCTGTTGGGTTCTTCAGATAAGGTGTGTGTGGCAGTGCTGTATAAATAAAGGACAAGGGATTCTAGTATTTAAGTGGCCTTCACAATTCTTTGACTGATCTCCACCTGGTATTATTATATGTACCCTCCCTCTATGGATACAGATGCTAATGTTTATGCTGGCTGGTCTGAATTTTCTACTACCATTTATCAGGAAGTGAGCACTAAGCTGAACTTGGGAGCAGTTCCAAGTTTAGCCAAGGCAGTTTATATTCCAAAGAAAACACTGTTGACAATAGAGATGGGGTTTAGAGACCTCATCTTCTAAATTTACAGACAGATTCAGAAGTTGCTCACTCAAATATGGAGCAAGTATGCTAACTGGCTTCTACAGACCATCCTAACACAGTCTTTCTGTATTTGTGTACATTAAGCTGTGCTTTTTCTGGTGCTTTTGAAAAAGGCTCGAGGTGAGGGATTTCAGCAGTTCACAAGGTTTAATGTTGCATGGCACAGGCTGATTTTTGCAGGTTTATATTGGCCAATATTTATTGAATTTTATTGAAGAGCTGTATTTTGTTTACATTCTGGCTGGGATTTTGAGATCCCTTCGCCAGACACTCACAAATACCTTACTGCTTCCAGAAGTACAGGTTGTACAAAGAGAAGCAATATGCAGCCTGTCAACACCACGGGGAAGGGAACAGGCTGGTCCTGAAGCTTCAAAAGATCCGAGGGGCTCTTGCAATTTCAGCAGCGCTGAGGAGCTTTGCAGCATCTCCTGAGCCTTGGTCATTTAGCAGAGACTGTAGGAGAAAGACCATTCAGCTTTCTTAAGCCTCCAGGAAAACACAAGGGCAGAAAAGGAGAAGGCAGGACAAGGCCCTAGGTGGGGTGAGGCACCTCCTTGCTGCAGTGGCAGCACTTCCCACGCTCCATGTGAAGAGTGGTGAAGAGCCTTGAAGTCTCTCAAGGAGTGAAATCATGGCAAAACAACAATAGGAAAAGAGCAGCCTTTAAAACTTTAGCTTATTTCTTAAAATAGCTCTCCCACATGTGCCCTCTTCCCCAGCCTCCTCCCCATTTTTGGCAGGGAGCTGGCTGTAGCAAGTAATTAAAGAGAGACTTTCACACTGGGACAAACATGTAGAAACGAAAACATTTCACATTTTTCTTTGCCAGTATGTACATTTCTAGGTAAATATTATTAAAGATACTTGCATGAGCAACAGAGCTTCTTCTCTTGGAAGCCAAATGACTTTTTTTGTTTTCGGTCTGCAGTTAACAAGGTCATGTCTGATCACAGTTATACCAATGGAGTAGTTATTCCCTGATAAAATGGCAAGAAAAAGCTTCATTTTACAAAAGTGTAGGGAATGTGAGAA
>NW_009953491.1:1027508-1067986 GCF_000747805.2 Chaetura pelagica | reverse complement strand
AAGGTGAGAAGGAGGTGATAGTGTATAAATCAGAGCATTTGTCAAGTGTCACTACAATGTATTTCATGGAAGGGAAAACTGGCTTACGCTTTTCTTAAGACTTGGCCTTAACATATTCATTCCTAAATTTCATTTCATTTACATTTTGAAATCATAAAAACTCGATGCAAAAAAAATTACAGGTTTAGACGGCTTCCTTCTAAAGCACCATATACTGCAAAATTACTTTCCAGAAAGAATTTTGCCTGGACAAGAGAATCAGGACCAGGCCTGATCAGACTTATGCCAAACCCCTTCAAAATCATTAGTCTCCTTGAAGGATTTCCATAATTTTTGTAATGTTACAGCAGATAGGAAGATTCCAGTCTTCCCCTTTAGCTTACTATTTCTTTTTTTGTGATGGAAAATTGTCTTTACACAACAGCATAATCAGCCCTGATTTTGTAAATATCAATCTGCATAATCAAGATTCATGTTTAGAAAAATATTTATACTTCCTCCTCCCTGTTAGGAGAGAAAAATTATATTTTATAATCAGGCGGTGGCAACAAACAAGATGTATGATTGTGTTATTAGCATGTGTGAATTTAGAATAGGAAGCCCTGTCAAACTTTGCTTGGGAAAAAAATGTCCTGGGCTTGCACAGTAGGTGACTGTTAAGTTGCCAGCTGTTGCCAATCTCAAAATACTAAGATTTACCATATTAGTTCATTAGGGGTCAGATTCATTCCTCAGCAGTGGACACTTGAGCATTAGTTAGGTTTCACTGAAGCCTTTAACAGTGAAACATCAGCGATTCCTGGGCCTTTTCCATGCGGTCTTCTCATGCATGTCATTCACTTCTGTTTGCATGAGAAAAAAGGAAGACATAAAGGAAGAAAAAAATAAAATATAATTAAGAGAAAAAAGCATAAAAAATATTTTTATTAATGTATCTGTACATATGTATTTATCCACAACAGGCAAAATCTTATCTTCACTGATTTTCACAATCACCTTTACCAAAAATGCCAATTCATGAACCCAGAGAGGTTAAAATATCTTCTAAAACATTTCTTTATGGCTGAATTAAGTTTTATATCCTTTAATACAGCACCTAATATTACAGAAAGGGTTCTGCTCAGTTGTTCCTGCATCACTTAGTGTTGCACACCAGAATAAGGGTTTCTACCTTTTGGTCTGATGGGGTCAAGGGCCCAAAGTGTGAGTAGGGGCCCCAGCCATGTCAGATGCCTTGAGCTTCTGTAGCTGCAGTTGAGAGGTCATAGTGGCTCATGACACCAGACAGAATGCAGACAAAACCTTGGTTTATCACAGTGACAGGCTATCATATTGCAATATAAGAAGGCCTTGCATTATCATAATAAATAGAAGTATAAAATCTTCCTTCCTATTCCCATCACCAACACACTTGGCACAAGGCTAGAGTTAGACCAACATGAAAGGGTTTGTCACAGATTCCTTAGATCATTCCCTAGTCCACACATGGATCTGATCAGCAGATTCTAGCCTAATGCTGGGTAACAGGGATTTGGCTGGGAACATACAGATGGAATCAAATACATATGACCTGCTCACTCCGTCCAGGCACCCCACCTTCCCAGCCATCTGACTGGCCCAAGTGAGTGAAGCAGCCAGAAAGCCTGTCAGCCTTAGCAGAAAAGCTTCTGCATCCCAAACTAAGTGTTCAGGCATGTTAATCATCTTGAAAATAATTAGAATTTTCACTTTTTTTTTTTTTTTTTTTTTTTTTTTTTTAAATCCTAGTCTGCAGAATATTTGAAAACCTGACATTTTATATGACCTGGAAGTTTCCATATATCTGTATTTCAGAGATGGCATTGATTTAAGGAAGGGAAACAGAATTAATCCCTCTTTTCAGCATTTTAGAGTGTGGGAAATGGTTCTTCTTCCCCACTTAAGTCTAAACAAAATAGAGATATCTAGTTTTCTACACACTCTTTACTTTTCACTAAAAAGAGCTTTATCAAGTGTCTGTCTTCTTAGTCTTTGTAAATACACAAAAAAACCTGCCTTGTCTGTAAAAATATTTATCTTAATAAATGTAGCAAATACTAAGACATAGCAATTCCACTAAGAAAAAAGCAACCAGTTGTGTATATGTCATATTGAAACTCACTACCAAGAAGACACATGAGAAACTGGAGTGTGTCACCCTCTGCCATAAAATGAGTGCATTGAAAAATGTAAAATAGACAATAAAAAGGACATTCCTTTGGTAACAAAAATGAGTTGTGATCCCACTTACACCATTGCTGGGACCGGTGTTGTTCAACATCTTCATCAACGACCTGGATGAGGGTATAGAATGTACCCTCAGCAAGTTTGCTGATGACACTAAGCTGGGAGGAGTGGCTGACACACCAGAAGGCTGTGCTGCCATTCAGAGAGACTTAGATAGGTTGGAGAGTTGGGCGGGGAGAAACATGATGAAATTCAACAAGGGGAAGTGCAGAGTTTTACATTTGGGGAAGAACAACACCATGTCCCAGTACAGGTTGGGGGCTGAACTGCTGGAGAGTAGTGTAGGTGAAAGAGACCTGGGGGTCCTGGTAGACAGGAGGATGACCATGAGCCAGCAATGTGCCCTTGTGGCCAAGAAGGCCAATGGCATCCTGGGGTGTATTAGAAAGGGTGTGGTTAGTAGGTCAAGAGAGGTTCTCCTCCCCCTCTATTCTGCATTGGTGAGGCCACATCTGGAGTATTGTGTCCAGTTCTGGGCCCCTCAGTTCAAAAAGGACAGGGAACTGCTCGAAAGAGTCCAGCGCAGAGCTACGAAGATGATTAGGGGAGTGGAACATCTCCCTTATGAGGAAAGGCTGAGGGAGCTGGGTCTCTTTAGCTTGGAGAAAAGGAGACTGAGGGGTGACCTCATCAATGTTTACAAATATGTAAGGGGTGAGTGTCAGGGGGACGGAGTTAGGCTTTTCTCGGTGATGACCAGTGATAGGACAAGGGGTAATGGGTGTAAATTGGAGCATAGGAGGTTCAAGGTGAATATCCGAAAAAATTTTTTTACTGTGAGAGTGACAGAGCACTGGAACAGACTGCCCAGGGAGGTTGTGGAGTCTCCCTCACTGGAGACATTCAAAACCCACCTGGATGAGTTCCTGTGTGATGTACTCTAGGTGACCCTGCTCTGGCAGGGGGGTTGGACTAGATGATCTCTCGAGGTCCCTTCCAGCCCCTAAGATTCTATGATTCTATGATTCTATGATTATATGGTTTTACTCCAGAAAGATCATTGGTCACTCAAAGCATCATCATCCCTGTTCTTATTTTGAGCATCTAAGATGAAAACAGGTCCTTCACATTAAAATTCCTGGACACAGCCTCTCATGCAATAATTACACTGAGGTTCAATCCTTTGGATGCTGCTACCTAGAATAAGCAAACTTAAGTTTGTTTAAGCTCTAGCTTAACCAAGTTTCAGAACATGGTCTGAAACCTGCATAAAAGTGGGTGCTGGGTAGCCAGTGCCTACATTTGCAGTATGTGGCAATATGTGTTCCTTCTGTTCAAAAGGCTTTTTGTTTTTTCACTAAAAATTGAACAGTTTTGTAACTTTGGATGTAACTCTTCCAAAGTTCTCCAAGTCTTTTCTGACTTTAGAGAGAGATACTTTTGAAGTCTCCCTCTCAGTGAAATATCAATCACTAATAAATGGTTTCAATTGAAATGTGTCATTGTTAATAGGATGCAGCCATTGCAGAAGTCTGTGCATATGTATCCAGGCATGAAGACACCACCCTTAGAGAGTGGATTCATAACCAGCTTGTGTGGTTTTAAGTGTGATGCTCCCAAAAGGGCAGCCCTGCCCACCCTCCACTCACAAATACTGAGAGAACAGTATTTACTGTGGCATTACATTTTTCTATCCTCAGTTGACAGATAGGATCTGCCTGAGCTGGACAGATCTGTAAGTCTCCAGTGCAAACCCCAGAGGCAGGCCCTGACACCAGGAGCTGTGACAAAAACAGGCACTGTGAGCTCACCAGAGAATGAAAACACCCAGGAGCCCCCAGTCCAATCACTCTGCACAGCTTGACAGCTAATTATCCTAACTGTAAATCCCTGAAAGAACTGTATGGGTGGGTGGCAATTCCTGAGCCTCAAAGAGAGCTTTTTCTCTCTTTGTCTGCAGCCCTTTGCCATGTGTGCCTGTATGAGCCCCCCTGGCAGCCCCAGCATCAACACCCGACCGGAGAAAGCTGCCACACAGAATGACCACTTCTGCAGGCACTTGCCCTGTGTGCTCTCCTGTAACTTCTCAGCCTGATCTGCAAACTCACCAGCAGCAGTGGGGATGGCTTCAGGCCCATTCAGGCCATTTGGCTCTCTTAGAAGCCTCAAATAAATCCCGTAAGTCACGTCTCTGCTTTGGGCCAGACTTCTGTGGGGAGGTAACTTCACGTACAGCGTTCAGCTCCTTCCTCTGGCTGGTTCACCACGACACTCTGGGTGCACAGGCAGTGTGCCTCACCTTCCTACATCTCAAATCAACAGAAGCAGTGGCTCTGTGCTTGCAGTCATGTCAGACTCATGGCTTCAGTGTTCAAGGTTAAGCTTCATTTGCTGAGTTGTCAAGGAGCTGGTCAAGTTAAGTGTTGTGATCTGCCAAACACAAGCAGTGTGTGGTTGCCTTACCTGCTAGTATTTAGTGGTTGTGGATACATGCACACTCATCCCCATAGCACACAGATACAGGGTTCTTTCCTGACTGCGTTGCTCTCTACTTAGACTTCAACACATTCCTGATGACCGTTTTAACCTGGTATGAAGAACATACGTCTGAAGAGCTACCACAGGAGGGCTCCCAAGTCTGACCTTTGCAGATACGAATGCCTGGGCAAGCTGGCCATAGGTGCTAAGGGCTTTGTTTCCCCCACTCTTCCCTTAGCATGACTAACATCTTTCAGATCACTGGACAAACAGTTCTACTTTGAGGCACTCATAGCGGCTACTATGAATTGTTTCCTTCGTGTCTTTCCCACCATTCAATCATTCTCCTGACCTACTGCATTTTCTGACGTTTCCAGGTTTGAACTCCTTGAGAGGTAAGTTGGATGGTGTTCTTAAATAAGTGCATCTCCCTTGTCTCCCCATCACTTCAGACTAACCATGCTCATCACTCTGAAGCAGCTGAATGAAGCAGGAATGAGTTCCAGAAATGTCACAGCCCACTCAACTCTTTTGTTTTTCCATAAGATGAGAGCTCAGCCATGCTGGAGGCTCTGGACCACAACTCCATGGTGAGGGTTAGCTCTACGGAGTGATTTCATGAAACAGTCTTTTGTCCAAATGCATAACCACTAAATACCTTCTCTGCAAAAGAGCTATTTGTTAAAAGATTAGAAGACAAAAAGCAGAAAAAAAGACGTGCAAATATGAATTTTTGCCTCTTTTTTTTCCTTTTTTTTTTTTCTTTATGAAAACTTCTAGCACATCCTTAAAATTCTAAAACAAGAGCTTTTTCATTTCTTTCTCACTAACTCAGTTTTTCTCTAGACTCAGCAAAACAAGCTCTGTTTATTAATCTGAGCTGGTCCCAAGATCCTGGTTTCGCCAAGTCTTGAGCATTAGAAATCCCCTAAAAATCCTTTCCTTCTCATCCATCCTCCTAACCTTCCTCTCCCACAACATACACAAGGCAGTTCCTTCAGGTTTGCTCTGAGATCAGAGTTTCCTCAGGATGTTCAGCCTCAAAGCTTGAGAAACACTGCAACACATTAGTCACCTCCGTCACCACAGTTCCCAAATACACCAGCCAGCCAGACTTCCAGCTGATGCAATTCATCAGTTACCCTGTCAAGCTTCACCAGAGACCTGATCCACAGAGTCCACCACAGCAAATGACTGCACCCTGGCCACTCGCTGGCCTCGTTTTGTGGGTAACTCAAGAATAGTAAATATTCCAAATATTAAATTCCTGCTCAGAGTCAGATACAGATAAAAAGAAGGGGACACATATGCCTGTTATGGAGATGTGTAGAAATGTAAGCAAAATAGTTTTGTTCTGTAGGAATATCTATTTGCTTTCTATGTCCCTCATTACCTAGCTATGACATAAGCACATGCTCAAAAAGTCAACACAGGGAGTACATATGTTTTCATGATCACGTGTGCATCACTTTGCATTAGATATAATTCACCCAAGAGGAATGTTTTTTTGTCTTTCTTGTGTCTTCTTAGGATGTGCTTGGAATGACACTTGAAACAAGAGAGTTTGTTGGGCAGATCTGTGGTGTCATGAAGTGGGGCAGCTCTCAGGCCTCATGGCACAGGCCAAAGGGCAGGGACTGTACGTGTTGCTTACGCAGCAATGATGCTCACATTGCTCTGAGTAACAACACGTTTGTGTTCATAGCACACGCCAAAAGATAACTAATGCAGTGGTAAAATGTTAACTCCATAGTCACCAAAATCAGTACCAGCTAGGAGTGAAATTAGGAGAGACACATCAGGATAAATCTAGTTCGAATGAACAGGGAATCATATCCTTAAAAAATTTGACTCAGCTTCCTAATCAAAGCAAAGCTGCATTTTCCTCACTGGGTGTGCAAGTTAAGACATTTCTAAATAGCCTTCCAGAGAAGTTGTTTTGTTTTCCACTTTCACAGAATGGTCAAATGGATTTTCCTTAGACATTCTCCCAGAAGCCATTGGCTGAGCTCAGTGATGGAAAATTTCAGCCTAGAAAGTAGAACCTTTCAGAAACTCAGGAGCAAGGGAAAACACTGGACTTGGAGCAAAAACTGTTTTGCAGCCTTAACTATGATACTACATCAGCTCCCATGTGGATGTTATGATACAGACATAGCATTGATAGACTCGTGCAGTTTTTGAAGATGAGACAATCTGTTAATTATTTTGTTGACCAACAACACAGGAAAAGCAGAAGATGTACACACCTGTGATATGCTACTGGCCTGCCTTGACTCACCAGACTTTCTCAGGAAATGCTTGAGCATTTTTCATTCTGTAGGTGCAGCTGACATGCCTGGACATAGCACACCTCTGCTTGATGTGGCTTCCTAGGGCTTGCACATCCTTTGTATCACCCAGACCTCTGGGCACTCTGGAAAAAATGAAATTGGTGGATGATTTAATTGCAAGCATATGCAGTGGCACCCTTCAGAATTCCTCTGATATTGTAGGAACGTACAAATCAGCGCCCTGGTGACAAAATTGTTTCTCACTGTTCTCAGCTCCCTCTAACCATATGGTGACTCACAGGATGAGGAAGAGTAAATCCAAGGCAAAAAACTTCATATACACTCTTGGACTTTATTTCTCTGCAGGGATACCAGAAGTAATTTGTGTATGAGAATCAGGAAAGATCTAGCTTTTAGGGACAGGCAGAAAAATCACTGGGAGACCTCCTAGAAGTGTGACATACTTTGCTTTTTACCAGCAGTGAAATGTCTCTGTTAATATGTAAGACAGGGCTTGCTCATATAGCCTTAGCAACATGGTTACAGCACCTACACTGCTTCATAGGAAAACACTTTTTAGCTTAATTGTGCAAGAAGAAGTGCCCACTGAGTAGCAATCGCTGTGTCCTCCCATGCTGTGTGCCAACTATGGCTCCCTTAGAGCACTAGAAGCAGCTAAGGAGAAGCCAATTTTGCTGCTGATGCAGTTTGCAGCAGGAAAAGCAGCTGACCTAAACACGAACTACATAAAGGTGGGCTTGTGCATCTAGCTGTGTCTCCTTGGTGGCCAGAGCTCCTGTGCGAGCTTATAGCTGGGACCAGACAAGATGCTATTTAGTCGTTCAGGTTGGTGAAGTGTTTTTGGATTCTGAGTAGAAGGTGCTTATATTTTGTAACCTTTGATCTCTGATGAAAAAAAATTCCTCTCTATTTTCCATTTTAAAAGGCAGAATATCTAACCATTCCTTTGGGAATAGGAGAGGAATTGATTCTTGCAAAAATTTTAGCATAAATGAGTAGGGGGAGAGGAGAGGGAGAATAGAGGGAGAGGAGGGGTTTCTGTCTGTAGCTGCCTGTGGTTGCTCTTCTTGTTTCCATTAGAGGGTGCTCATGTTTCAAAAATTCCCCGACAGAGGGTTTCTCTCATCTAAGAGTTGCCTTTAGAGCAGGTCTTCAAGTTAGGTGGTCCAGTCCAATTGCTAAATGCTAAGCAAGGTAGGAGACAGCATGATTAAACAAGATAGCATTACTTATTTTTCCTGCTGTACAAGTCAGGAGCTCTGCAGGCATTAAAGATCAAGAGGCAGCAGCTGTGTAGAAACTGTTCTCCTTGGAGTCTCTCATTACACAGACCCTGCACAGAGGGTGCCAACAGGCTAAAGACACTTTTTGCAGTTTTGTTATTTCTCTCTTTTAAAAGGGAAGAGGCAAAAGGACTGTTTACCTTTGTATTTTAAAGATCATTTATACAAAATTCCTCCACCTTCTACAGAAGTTTGGACATCGGCAGAATATGGTATTTATAGGGCTTTACAAATGGGTTCATTTTAAGCAACACCAATGAAACATAAACAAGCACAGAAGCTTTTTCTACTGTCACATTGGCAAGGAAGATTCAGTGCAAGATGCAAGCTATTCTCTGCTGGAAGAGGAGATGTTTGACCTCTGAAGCTCTGCTTTGGATAGCCTCCTTCTCACACACCCTTCCATCTAGAAGGCAGCAGGACATTACTTGGAGAGATGCTGACATTAGTGCAAAAGGCACAACACAACCACTTGGGACAAATGTCCTGTGGGGACTCCTTTCCATCCCTCTCTTAATTTCTATTTTCTCCTTCACTGTTTCTGTAGATCAAGAAAATTGCCCTCAGCTGTCCTCCACAGCTGGCCTTCCTCTTCATCCTCTCAGATGGTGTCCCCAAGCCTGCAGTCCAGTTCCATCCTGGCAGTCTGTATGGGTGAATTTTTTAAGTGCTCAGATTTGAATGATTTTAAAAGAAGATGGCAACAACAACAACAGGTTTCTGGAAGTACACTGTTGGCTAAGCACTGTCAATATTTGAGAATCTTACAGCTAAACATGTCTGCATCTGCCTTAGAGAAGCGCCAGTTGACCCTTCAGGCACTGGGGAAGGCTCCCCCCCACCAAGATCCAGCTGCAGACTAAGGAGAAACAAAACTCTCCCACCACTTCAGTTTCAGGCTGCTGCCTTTACAACTGACACTTCTGGCTATAATTTCTACTACCCTTTAGCAGCAGCTGTGCCCCCAGCTGGGAGCTTTCACTTTCTATTTTTAAAATCAGTGAAATCAGGAGCATATGGGGCCTATAATTTACCATGTATTTTTAATAATGAAATCCACTCAGCAGTGTATCAGACTGTTATCCTACCCTGGAGATGTTTTCCTCCCTAGGAGATCCTTTATCAGGGCTTAACATACCTGATTCCATTGGTATCACTGCAATTTGCTATCATAAGAGTGTGCAGCACATCACACAACAGGGTTTGCTCCTCAGGACCAGGCTCAGAAGCAGCTGAGTTACAATACCTTCCCACTTTGGTGCAAAACTGGAAATCATGCAGAACAGCCAGGCATCTCCTAGATACATTCTTATACCTGTGTTATGACAACAATTAGTGAATATGATATATTTGGAATCATAGCACATTTCTGCATGTAAGTGGTTAGTGCATTTAACTGAATATGTACTTGAAGCAAAGCTGTGTTTTCAGGAGCCAGCTATTGCCAGCTAGAAGACAAAACTATGTGAATGAGGAAGAGAAAGAATTTAAATACTATCTGGCTAGGCAGGAGAAGAAACTTAAGATGGATGGCAAAGGAATAAGGTAGGTGATACAATTTTTGCTTAGCATAAACAAGAAAGCAAGTCCTTTGAAATTACAGAGTAAATTAATACTGTTCTGTTTTGTTTTTTCCTCTGCCCCCTTGGAATCAAGACCAATTTTCTTAATTTCAGTTGAGGTATGAGATAAACACCCTACAGCCCAATCTGGATGTCCATCAGAACTAGGCCTTCTCCTGACTTCATCTGCTCTAAGCTTTGCTTTGAAAGATTTTGGGATTATTTATTTGTTGTTGTTGAATTCAGGGGCTTTACTAATGTATCACTAGTAAGAACTGCTAGAATGACACATCACACAGGTCTTGAAAGGAACATGGACATTTCAAAAATGTGTTTTTCAAGCACTTTTGATGAAGCAGGTAAGCAACTGACTCTACAGCAAAACTTCTGGTGTTGCCATGTGCATAAAGATTGTACTTTTTGCCAAAGGACCTTTTTATGTCTGTTACCTTCCCTGAGTCTAAAAGGCCACCCAGAGCTTTCTGCTTTCTGTCCCATGTGAATGATCTCTGACTGTCACAGATTTCCCATTTCTCCTTCTTTTTACCTTGTAATGATCTGGGGGAATCAGTTAACCCTTTAAGGTTTCCTTCAGGAACTATACACCCTCCTTTGAAGTGCCAACACAGGCTTCTCTGATGTTCTTTGTATACTTGCTGTTGGACTAAGCCATCAGCCTAGCAGGCTTTCCTCTTCCTGGAGACATGATGTAAATTAAAACCTGGTCAGGTCTCCATCACTGGTGCACCTGATGATCATTTATTATCACCAATAAAATGAAGCTCAGCTACAGTTAGTGGTGAGCTGCTTTAATGACCAATGAAGTGTATATTAAGTTTCTCAGTAATGTTTGTATTACACCACCATAGTATATTATAGTTGTTGTTGCTGACGGGGGTGGGGAGTGGATACAAGGGTAGAAAAATCCTCTCTACCTGCCCGTGTGGAAGTTGTTACTTGTCATATTTCATTTATATTTTCACAGTCTACACTGCAAGTGACAAGTATAAATGTTCAGAATGATAATTTTAGGGCCTTAAAATCTAAGGATCTGTGAAATGATCCTGTTAACTTAGTGGCTTGAGAGTGAATGAGATGGGCAATGAGATGTGTTCTCAGCACTAGGATGTCTCAGCAAGGACAGCTGGGGGAAGACTGCTGAGCTGCTGCCTAGCTCATAGGTAAAAAGAAAAGTCAGCTTTTAAGTCAGAGAAACCAGCACCTTTCAACAGCTCTAAATCCATGTGAACTAAAATGATGCCAAAGAGAAAAGCCTGGATCCTCTTGGCAAACACCAGGAATGGAACAAAGCAAACGAGAACAATATGGAGAAAGTTGCTGAACTGAACACTCCCAGACCTTGGAGCTAGATTTGTTTAGCACCATCTTGCTTGTTGTGAAAGCTTCTATGAATGCAATTGCTGAATGGTTTAACCCAAAGGTTAATTAGAGTGAAATAAACAACTCCTCATGGCATCATATTTGTCTTCTGCTCAGTCATCGAGTTCTGTCTGCGTCGTAAATGCTTCTCTCTGCCATTTGCAACTTCATTGTCTTGGGGTTTTTTGTTAATGGTCTTCTCTTTCAGACTTAGCTTGTTGCCTGTAAAACTCACCGCTAATATCTATCACTGTTCAGGGTGATACCTGTTTACAAGGCAAATGCTCATCCATCCACAGCCATCTTGTCAGCTGAACTTAGCAAACAAGGCTCTGGAAAACCAAGCAAACGTGTTAGTTTTTAGATCGTTGGAATGTTCTTGTCTAGTGCTAGCTGATGTAGTTAAAATTGACTCACTTAAAAGACTAAACTGGAAACTGAAATGTAACTTAGGTAATGATGCCCCAAACTTGAACCTGCTTTGACAGTGGGATAGATAAGATTGCTTAATAGAGCTATTCTATGTCTGGTTTCTAAATTTCCCATTGATTTCAGGAAACAGTGAGTCAACAGGTTAACAAATACTTGTCTGTTTTACTGGCTCCTTTATTTACTCTATATCTCTTGGTTGCTCTGGGAATAAAAGAAAACCCCAAAACTTCTGATGCAAGTAGGGAATTCCAGAGGTCAAAGCCAAAGAAAGTTAAATAAAAATTTCTTAGAACACAGTTAGATGGTAATGACATCTGAACTGCTCTTCAGGTTGTCTGGGGGATCTGGCTCAAAAATTCTTTCTTTCCTGAACCAGATGCATGGGTCAGAAACAGACTTTTCATCCATGTCAACTGCTTTCCATGTCAGGAAAGGAAATTGACTGGCTTTCAGACCACAAAGGCTGTATCCCACCCATAGCTGGACATGCATGAGAATTGCATCATTTTTATTAGTTAGGACAGGAAAGTGAAGGATTAGCAGTTGCAGTGAGCATCAGTCAAAGTCCTGGGATAATTTGTATATAGAGATACCCACCACCTTGCCAATGCATGAGAAGGTTTCTTGTGGTGTTTGCACCCTGAAGGTGACCTACACAGGGGTTAACACCTGGTTTGATTTGTCTGGCAAACACAAACCTATTAGGAGCTAAGAAGAAAGTAGCCCAGCTATTTTAACTTTTCGACCTAAGGTAGAGGTTCAGTTCATGTTCCTGGCATTGAATCGGTCTCAAAGCATCTGTCATCTATGTCACATTTATAGTGATGTTTCAAGAATTAAAAAAAAAAAAAAAAGAGCCCACCCATCTCATAAAACATGACTTTGAGGTGATTAAACCTTCTGCTAAAATGGAGAAAGATGAATAAAAGTTGACAATTGAGACACATGCTTCCAAATGTCAGAACCGCTGGCACAAAAGAAAGAAACTGGACCAATGCACCCCTTGTTATCTCCTCCTGTGCCAGGAGAGGCTACTGCCCTGATAAAGCAGTGGAAGGGCAGATATTGAAGAGACTGAGCAGAACCATGACTGTGGATGTCTGCAGCAAGCAAGGCAGCACATGGCAGAAGGTGCCAAGCTGCTCCCGTCAAGCTGGCACATCCACATGGCACAAAGCCTTTCTGGGATGCTAGATCAGGTCCAGAAGTACTGCTCAGTAGCCTTCCTTCTCGTGCTCGTTCCGTGGTGAGGTGAAAATAAACCCATTGTACCACTGAGGCTGAAGTGCTGAGCCATTATTTTTCTTTCATGATGTCTGTTTCCAAGCTGGCTGTGTTTCTGTGCCAGGGGGACTGTGGGTAACATTCACTGTGAAAAAACGGAAGCATATGGTGTTCTAGAAAGATCTTCTGCTCACTGGCAAAGGGAAAATACCTCCTTCACACCACCATACATGCCTTACCAGAGGAAGAAAGAACAGAGCTGTGCCTTCTCCAGACTTATTAGGTGACTCCTTTAAAGGACCTGCAAGTCCGTGGGAGCACTCAAAGCACTGCCTCGAGCACCACATACTTCCTAGCTTACAAGATGCATCCATGCATGGATGTGCAGTGCTCCCATCAAGACTATGTGGCTGCAGCCTCTTCTGAGCCCCTGCCCAGGAGGAAGCTGCTTCTGGGCTATATGTCCAACAAGAGCCCCAAACAACACAGTGTGACAACACCAGGGAGCATCAACTATGTCACCGACTGGTTGTAAACTGTGAAACTGGAAAGCAATATTCCTCTTTCTCCAGGTCACCAGTTCCACCCTGGAACATCTGCACAGAAGCCAGTCAGGGGAGCTCTGCAAAACAGAACTCTACCTGTCACAACGAAGTCTGGGGAAGGAGGGAGAGTCTGTTTAGAAAGATTAGAGAGTAAGGAATATTGGAGTATTTTGTTTCCTATCTCCCTTTGTGCAAGTGAATGAGGTCTAAATGGCTACTGAGAGGGTTCAGAAGACCTCGAGTTAAGCACTTCCCAGAAAGTAAGCAAGCAAGGCCCCCAACCCACTCACCTCCCCGGGTCTGCCTGGAATTATCCTTTTAAGAGATAAAGGGGAGAGAAGGAACAGAGAATATGATTGTGCCTTGCAGCCAGATTGAGAGGAGAGCTGAGCTGGGTCTGGCATAATGCCAACTTGCTGGCTCAAATTTCACCTGTAAAAGCCCTGTAGACATTAAAAAAGCATTCATTATCCACCCAGACACAAAAAACTCTTTATGCTATATTTTTCCAATCCTGCTAACTATGCATGAACTGTTCCTGCTGAAGGACAGCATTTCCTGCTTGCTTCAGATTAGTTGCCCATCACAGCAGCTCATGAGGTTTTGTTTTGAATGAGATGGAATGTTCTTTGACTGTGCTTCTCCCAAATGACCATGGACCTACATGTGGGGAGTCCTGGTTCCTTTTTAAAGGGCTCAGTTACAACCATGAAGCCAAGGCCCGCTCATCTGTTCCACTTCTTGGGGCGTTCACAAACAATTGTCAATTGACTTGTTGCTTGTAACCATGTGAGCCTAACTAGAATCCAGAAGTGAGGCCTTTTCTGCCATTTCTGTGTATAACAAACCTTGTGCTGACTACCCAAGAGTACTAAATCCCTTTCATGATGCATCTAGGTGTTTTTGTATAAATCTGCTTTCTGCACGCTGCAGAAAGGTTTGTGTTGAATTTAATTATGAATGTAAACATCCCTATCAAAAGGCTTAGCTGAACCTGTTAATTAGATTTATGTCAGTTGTATGTATACTTTTATTAGCACTTTGCCTTCAAGAGGAAATATATTGTAACTGCCCTTAGCTATGACATCACAACTACCAGCACAGCAATGACCTCTAAGCACCACAGTTAGCCCTTTTCCCTAAGAGAAGGCAACTGCTGTAATTGGTGGTCAGATGCTCAGATAAACTTTGGCAGTGAGGTAACACACTGCATCTCAGCAGTGCTAACTGTGGGTGTGCTCCCTGCCAGTCACTCCCAGGCTGAAGCCAGGTTCCTTGTGACCTGAAGCCAGCGGGTCCCTCGGAAAACCCGAAGGAGTGCACATGCAGAACCTTTTCTCAGCCAACACCTGGCTCTGCTTCAGTCAGATGATTAGCAAGAAATTTCCAGTATTGCAAAATGCCACCAGTTGTTCTGTGGCTGTTATGAAAAACCCTTACACCAGAACCACAGTAATAAGAGAGGAGTAAATGTGCAGGACACGACAATGAATTTGTTCCAGTACTGGGGTTCCCAAAGAGTTCTGTGAGCAGTGAACAGGCTGAGAGAATTGGGTTATTCAGCCTGGAGAAGAGAAGGCTCCAAGGAGACCTTATAAATGGCCTTCTGGTACCTGAAGGGGCTACAGAAAAGATGAGGAGAGACTTCTCACCACAAAGTGTAGTGATAGGACAAGGGGTAATGGTTTTAAACTGAAAGAGGGTAGATTTAACTTAAGCATCAGGAATAAATTATTCACCATGAGGGTAGTAAGGTGCTGGAACGGGTTGCTTAGGGAGGCTGTGGATGTCCCCTCCCTGGGGGTGTTTAACACCACGTTGGATGAGACTTTGTGCAACCTGGTATAGTGGGAGATGTCCCTGCTCATAGCAGGGAAATTGGAACCTGATGATCTTTAAGGTCCCTTCCAACCTTAACCATTCTGTGGTTCTACAGGAAAGCTGGGGAGGGACTGTTGTCAGGGGCATGTAGTGACAGGACAAGGGGTAATGGCTTTAAACTGGAAGAGGAGAGATTTAGATTAGGCATTAGGAAGATATTCTTCACTGTGAGGGTGGTGAGACATGGGAACAGGTTGCCTGGGGAAGTTATGGATGTCTCCTCCCTGGGAGTGTTCAAGAAGAGGTTGGATTTTCTTGGCATGGCCAAAAGCATCCTGCACCAAAAGGATTATTCTCTCTGCAGATTCCTTGGAAGAGACTAGAGTGATACTCTTAAAGGGACACAGTCTTGATAGGTGAATCACCTTTTCCTTGGAAACCCAGGTCCCAAGACTAGGGAGTTTGCAGGCCAATTGGCTCCATCTGATAGAAGAGGGTCCTGGAACCAGGGAGAAGTTGCAATACAATATGGTGCAAAAATGAAGTGCTAGCCTCGCCGTGAGGGGCTGTGAGATGGGAGCCAGCTGAGTGAATCTTCAATCAGAAACTGTGAGACTTGGCAGGTCTAGGATTGGCACTGGAAAACTGTTTCAAAACTAGCCTGAGGTGACAGCGGGGTGTGAGAAGAACCTTGTATTCCTCATACTTACAAAGGCTACAGAGAAACCACCCGCCCCAGGCTTTTTTCAGCTCTAAAAAAAAACTTGAAAATTATAGAAAAGCTGTATTTTGAAGCAAAGACAAAAGCCTAATTAAGTGAATGGAGAACATCTGATTGTTTTCCTGCAGCTTTTTGCCTACAATCCTCCAACTAGGTGGCTGAATGCTTCTCACAGAAATAGCAGGGCAAATCTTCACATTTACGCATGCACCATGCGTGAGGATTAAAACAAACACTCTTCAATCCCATGTTTATCTCTCCGAAGGGCATGGAGGGAAATAGCAAGAAATGTCTTGAACAGTCAGAAGTATTTGGAACTGGATCCCCTGCAGGCACTTCCAGAAGTTCTTTCCCTCCGTAACAGCCTTTTTCTGATCTTTTTCTGTTGCTCCTCTTGATCCCTAGTAGTTTTTTTCACCCAGGTTCCCATGCTGTATGCTTACAATGCTACAATTTAAGAGTAGGAGAAGAAAACTCCTATTTTTAGTTTCAGCATATAAAATATTATCTGGGGACAGGTAATTTTGTCCTAAGTGGTCAAGCAGAAAAAGGATATGGCAACAAATAAAAACTTAGAAAGGATTTTCATGTGGTTAAGGCATTAGCCTGTTAATTCTGGAGATTTGTGTTCCTTTTCTGGCTCTCAGACAGTCTCCTTGCTCCCCTCGTGGGTCAACTTTGTTTCCTCACTTCTCTTCCTCTAATATGGGGGTAATGTTAGATAGGTTAACAGCGTGGTGCAATGAGGACAAATTAATTACTGTTTGACAGATTTTCAAACACATTAGTGCTTACTGCCATAACAAAGCCTTTTATGTAAACAAATGCCCCTTGGAAAACAGGCTGCATTTTAAGGTTGTTTCTGAGGTAAATTCCTACACCAGCACTCCCACTATGGGCACATAAATGCAAAAAAAAAAAAAGGAAAAAAAAAATACAGCAAATGTACAGTATCACGATTTTAAGATCTTGAAAATCAGCCAAATCTCTTAAATGCTAAGGAGGCTTAATGCAATACTTACACATCCTGGGGCTAATTCTCAGGAATGCTGGGCACCCTGTAGCAGGACGCTCCATCTCTCAATTTGCCTGCCTCAGTTTCCCCTCTGTGATTCAACTGCTATTTGTCTCTCAGTTTTGCAGGCCCAGGTCTGAACTGGAAAAATTCCTATGACAACGGGAAAGGCCTAACAAACTCTGAGCTGGTAATAACCTTGAAAGTACAAAAGGAGGCCAAGTTGATGCTCACACAACAGGCGTTCTCCGGTGTTGGAGAACACGATGCCCAGCCACAGCTGGGCCTGAAAAGGAGATAAAGTAAGAATGAACAGATAAACAAAAGAGTTTGTTTGGTGAAAACTGGGCCTTTGTGGTTTTTTTTCTACTGTTTTCCTTTCTTTCTCCAATGAGAGATGTCAGAGGTATGGCTAATGGTTAAATATACAACAGTCAATCCACTTTATAAAAGCCTGGTCCCATTTTGGATCGGGAGGACTTCCGTACACTTTCCCACAAGGTTGCTGGATCTTCTCCTCTCCAGCAGGGACACCTGCCAGAGAGACTAATTCTTGAGAATTACAATCCACCCAGCTGTGGCCTGGCAAGGGTGAGAGTTATTAACTCTTTCATTGTCTTTATTAGTAAGCTTAACATGAAGTAACTTTCATCATGAAGTTTAAAGATTATAGAATCCTTTAAGATTGATAATTAGTGTTCTAGGCCTAGCATAAGACTTGACAATAAATAAGTTGTTAGCATTTACATGGTTAAACTTTATTGTTTGATCTAACTATAAGTAGTAAATCTAATTGTTAAGATACCTTTTGCATTCAAATTTCAGCTTCTGTTCCAATCTCTCAATTTCTCTACGCTTTGACTGTGCCTGTGCCTTCTACTTTAAGGAGTTAAGACCCCAACATTATACGCAATAAATCTTGATCTGTGCATATAGGTCTTGTCTGCCATCCACGACACACCCTCTGCTCCCCACTGACCCTGACTTGTGGACACCCAGCAAATTCAGATGTAAAATAACAGATTAGTGAACAAAAGGCATTTGAATGAAGCCTTATTCCCCCATCTGCATATTTTTAAAAAATGGAAACACCCTGTCCATAAGAAGTTCCACCAAGCTCAGCTGCTGTACCTTCTATATACTAGGTGCAAAACTGGGAGGTCTATGGCTCAATCTACCAGGGAAGGTAGGAATTTTTTTTCTTCTCCCTACCTCATTGTACATCCCAAGCCCATGAATATGTACTTATGTGGCTTCCAAGAACACAGTCGGGAAGGAAAAAAAGGTGTGGATTTTGCCATTACTTTCTTCAGTCTCTAGGATGGCCTTGAGCCTCCCTTTCCCTCTCATACCCATCCCTAAGTCCCAAAAACTCCAGCAGCACCAGAGCTCACTTCAAAAACCACTGGCAGCTGGGAATCCTTCTCCCTTGCATGGGTTTCCCTCCATGAGGTGCTGGCTGAAGTGTGTTATTTTCCACCCTATCAAAAGCCATATGACAGCTTAAAGTGGGGGAGGTATTTTGTCCTTTCTTAGAAAAGCACCTGGTTCGTTTCTACTTGAAAATGGAGCTTAACTCCTATCTGGGCTAAGACAGCTTTTAAAACTCAAGTAACAACAACACCTGGCTTTTGGGGATGTGATTGAACCAACGCCTCCCTGTCTGCAAACAGCCTTTGAGGAGGTTAACACCCAGACCTGTGCTCGAGGCGTACCTGCAGCTCAGTGCCTCCTCTCAGGGCGCGTGGAAGTCAATTTCTACAAGTGCAGAAGAGGAACTGAGGTGTGATGGTGTGACCTGGTCGCTGGCCTAGGCCTCCCAGAGTCTGCTGAGCCTGAAGGCAGCACCCTAGTGGGGTGCCATGTGTCACCCCTCCCCAGCCCAGCAGGATTAAAACCCCCCAAAACACACCCAAGTGAATCCCAGCCTGCAAGGCACACAAAGCCGATGCCCAGCCCGCCAGCCCCCATCCTTCATCCACGCCTCACGGAGCAGGAGCCGGGAGCTCGCGGGGCGCGGGGAGGGAAATTCCGGAGGGGCAGGCAACACTGGGGTCCCTGTTTGCCAAGCGGGGCCCGCTCCTCGCCCGGCGTGCTGCGGAACAGGGAACACATGTTTTTTTGTTTCAAAGATATTGCTTAAAATAACTCCATCTCTAGAAAGTTGAAGTTGGATACCCCCGCTGCCCCCCACCCCGTTTCCCCTCGCTCTCCCTTCTTTGCACAGCTGTGGCTCCCATGAGGACCCAAAGACAGATGTGCCATAAGGAGCTGGTTATCATTCTTCCTTCCCATCCCCCCACCAAAAAAAGGAATATATATATATATATGTATATATGTATATATATATATATACATTTCTCTGGGCTGCTGGACAACAGCAAAGCATCTGTGAAAAGAAGGGGGGAAGGAAAGCACTGGCTGAAAAAACATCCCCTGCACCCTCTACCCCCTCTCTGTCATCCTGTACTCTCTTCAAACACGTTTTTAAACATACCAGTTTGGGTCTGGTTTCCTGGATGGCACATCTTCACGTCTAGCTGGGCTCCATCCATTACTTCATAAGACAGGGTAGGACCAAAGTGACAAGATTGATGAAACCTTTTTAGCGAGAGGAATGGGTGAGGAAACCCTTTCAGAACAGCGGTTGAAATAGGGCAAGGGGGCACTTTTGTAGTTTGGAAGTCACCAAGCAAATTAATTTCAGAAGGGAAAAGGTAATCTATATTTTAGGGCGATAATTTGGCATTCCTTCTTGTTGATGAACTGACTAATTTAATTTATTTTTGTTTATATTTTATTTTTCATTTGACATCTGCATTTGTTTTTTTCTTTTTCTTTCTTTTGTTTTGTTGTGGGTTTTTTTGTGTGGTTTTGGTTGGGGTTTTTTTGGTTGTTTTTGTGTGTGTGTGTGTGTGTGTGTGTGTGTGTGGTTTGGAGGGGGGTGAGTTAAAATGCCTGCCTTACCTAGAGTTCAGAAGTAACCAAGTTACTTCCACTTCTGGAGGGTCCTATATTTTATTCCAAATTGGCACGAGATCTGTTCAGTTATTCTTAGCCTTGCTGACACCTTTTTGCTTTTGTTACATTAATGCATGGATGTGAAGAGGAAAGGGACTGTGGAATTCTGGATCCTTTTCCACCAAGCTGCTAATTCAGATTAAGGGAGGTCAAGTCTAATAGAGCACTGCCTTATGTTGAGGGCCAAGAGGAAAACAAATTCATTTGCAATCTCACCTTCCAGGTGTATTAACCCCTTCAAACACCATTAGGCTGCATATGTGTCACAGCAGCAGCTCTTTTACAGAGGAGCCCACATAAACTGACTTATTACTTAGCTCTCAATTCCAATTCTCTGCAGCTCTCAGATCATAGCTCTGCTACGGTTCCTACTGCTGCTTAATGTCACCTTGTCTCAGGTTGTGTTGCCTGCCAGGATTAAAGACACTCCTCTCTGTTAGTCTGTACAGTTTGTACAAGTCTGTTTATATAATGGGGCACTCTATGCAGAGTGAAGAAAGGTAGTAAAACTGACTATACAGGCTCATTTAAACACAACTTTTGGGTTTTTTTTGTAGGCAAATGCAAAGGTTTGCTCTCAGAGGAAGGGGAAAATATTGCTTCTTGGGGAAGGTAGCAGGGTGGGGAACTACTATGTAAGGGAGGTGATCTTTGCTACCTGTATTCCAGTGTCATATGCAGTAAAGGAACTATGTAGCTTAGAGGTACTGGCTTCTGAGAAACATCTGCCTGGAACCCTATGTACGTGGTTGTCAAATGAGAAGAGGAAAGAGAGAAGGAGTTTACATGGATGTTCAGAAGGTACTCTGGGAGCTGGAAACAAACTTTACTGTTTCTTAGCTGATGGGCATGGACAGAAACACATCTGTTTATCTTGGGCAGGGGTAAGAGGTATAAGGAGTGGAAGAAAATTTGCTTTTGTTAAATACAGATTATGGTATCACATCACAAAACCTGAAGCTCCTTTGAAGACTTTAAGAAAAAAAAACAACCTCTGGGCTCAGCCTCAAAGGAAAGAGCAAACACTTTACTTTGCACTTTGTGTCAGTTCAGACTGATTTAAGAAACCTGTTCCTGTGAGAGGGGCAGAACATGATGAACAAAAAACCAAACCAAAATCACCACTACCAGAGACTGGGTGGTTCTAGGCAGAGCTTGGTATTGTTCCTACTTCTACAAAGGAAGTGCCCTGGACAGTCTGGTAGATGCACACCATTTGTTTGGTAGATTGAGGTGCCCAAATTAACTTGTTAAAATGCAAAAAGACTGCAAAAGGACATGAAAACAAAGCAAAAGAGATACCCCATCTGTTTGTATTCTACACTTTCAGGATGTCTGCTGCTACAGGGAATCTTTTTCATTAACCTTCAACCAGTTGATTTTCAAATCTTTTTCGAAGAGGAGCTGTTTCAGTGGTGGGTTTTTCTTCTACACATACAAAGTTTAATTTATATCTCCAGAGAGGCCACATGTGTGATATAGGCTAAATTTTTAATACATGGTTGTGTGCACATGGAAACAAAACAGTTCCTGAAAGATTTGATAGAAGCTGTGTAAGATCTCTTCTAAGGCTTCTCTTGACAGTGGCAATCTCAAGTAAAGCTGAGATCTAGCATTAGCATTGACACAGTGCACTGGAGAAGCTATGCCTTTCTTCACAGGCAAGGGCAGGAGGGAAACTACACTGACCAGGTGATATGATGGGAGACAGGGGTGATATTGTGGACATGTCACTGGAGAACAAAAGGATGAATCCCCAGCCAGCAGCACACAGGGCTCTCGGCCAGCACTGCCCTTTTCCAGGCATTCTGACTCCCCACGAGGCTGGCAAGCACCCTACCTCCAGGAGGGGAACTCCCTCAATGTTGGCTGGGAGAAGAAATTCAACTCTTTGCCCTGTGTCCTTCGAGAAAACAAGAATCTCTCAGTTTGCATTTATGAGAATATTTCACTTTTCAGTCCAGCTGGAGGGAAATAGAGAGAGAGAGAGAGAGAGAAAACACACCTTTTTCTTAGCCAGGCTGGAGGTTGTCTGTGCACACAGGCTGGGACTGTACCTTGCTCCACAACGGTTTGAGTGTACCCCACTTCCCACCCCTGCTGAGAACGTCTCAACCCCAGGGGAAAGAATCACATCTTATGGTGTAAGGTCTCAGAGGAAGGCAAAGCACAACCTCTGGCTGAGGCAGGCTTTAGTGCCACTCCATTTGGCACAGGTAATGGTAAGGATCCCCTTTGGCTTGCCAAGAGGTGCTGCTGCCTGCAGAGCACCTTCAGTGTGTAGCTCAGCTGTGGCAATACGCGGATTTGGAAAGTCTGTTTGGGTCCTCCATCACCAGTTGTTAGTTACACAAAGGCCAAGGTGGTTTTGCACAGAATCAGAAATCCTAGAAAGAGTCACAAAGTAGAAAATTATTCAAGATCTGAATTTCTTCTGGGTGAAGACGCTGAGCTGAGGCCACTACAGACTCAGGTTGCCAAGTCTGGAACCAGACACAGCCTTCTGGGAAGGATGCTTCCATCTGGGACTGCAATCTGTTTCCATGAGGAAATAAGGGTGAGATGTAAAGTTCAAGTTTTGCCAGACCTTGTGTGTGCACAGATGTGAAGTTCCAGGTGAGACCTCTCTGCTTTGGAGGGCAGGATCTGTTTTGGAGAGGAATAGGAACCAAGATGGGAAGAAGATGAGAACCAAAGTAAGCAGTAACTGTGGGAGAGTAGGAGAAAGCGTAAAGGTCCAACAAATGTCAGCCTGAAGTCTCAATTCTCCCTAATTGTCCTTAATGTGCTGCTGTGAGTAAAACACCTGGAAAATGGTGGTTTGTGTCACACTTCTCCCCTTTCTACCCCTGCCACCCCTTCATCCCTCCTGGGTAAGAAGGGAGCATCTGTTACAGCAGTCTGGTCTGCGCTAGTGGGTGGGTAAGTGGTTTCATGGCACACCAGCTGCAGGCTCCAGCAGGATTGTGTTTAAACTCCTATATGCTGTTTTCTCTACCTTCTGTTGTTATCCTACATTCTGCTGGAGCCTGTGGCAAGGGCGGGGAGGAGGGCAGGACAATTAGATTCAGAGCAATAAGGATCACGATAAGAAGAAGAACTGATGCTGAATGCAATTCCCATTTCTCATTACTATGCTACTGTAGCTATGGTTTGGCTCTCCTCCTGGCCTTGGCAAACAGGATCCACTTCATCTCCTGCTTCTCCTGTTGGCTGGGCTCCCATCCTCCTCTTGGCTCCTGCAGCCAAACTCCTGGCTGGCTGCAGTAATCCCACATAATATTTCACGCAAATTTATATGAAGCCCATTACAAAGCTCAGCAAGGAGACACTGTTTCTTTTTCTTGATACAATTAATCATTTGTAGCTCTGCTCCAAGGACCAGCCTGTCTCCCATGTAATGCTCCTTCCTGTCAAGACTGCTGAGAAAGTGCAGCTCCCAGGGAGGGCAGGGAGAAACCTGGCTTTCTCTCCCTCTCCCACTCAACCCCAGGTGAAGTCGTGCCGACTCTTGCAAAGCCCCCCTGCCTCCCTCGTGCCCATCTTCTTGCTCTGGCTGACACCAGAGCAAGTGCTGGCAGGCAGCCCCCCATCCCATCCCATCCCACAGCCCACCCTCCTGCAGCCTGGGCTTGGCTGCCTGGGTTGCCCTCCTGTCTGCACAATGACCTGGTGAACAAGCTCCCACTACTCCTGTTTTTCAGCCTGCTGCTGGGAATATTGCACAGGATTGCTCTTGCCTGCTTTGGTTCCTGTTGCTTTGTACTGTCTAGTTAATCTCTTGGTAAAACTCCCTCTTCTCCCTTCCTCTCCCCGACCCTCTGCCTCTTCTGAAGGATTTCTAATGTTGTGGTGGGTTATTTTTAAAAACAAAACAAAACACAACTCAAAACAAAGCCAAAAAACACAACAACAAAAATACCCCCACAAAAACCAGAAAGCAAACACACAGTATAATGTTTCTTGTGGCTAAACAGGAGACCCAAGTCTCTGGGTTTGTCAATCCAGGACCTCACACTAGTACTGAAATTCTGAGAAACAGAAAAAGGCTCTCTCTTTTCAGATTGCAACTGCAACTGTCCATCTCATAATTCAGTATTGTTCTGGTTTGGTTTGGTGGGTTTTATGGTAGTAGGGGAAGGGCCCCAGGGGTGGCTCCTGTTAGAAGTTGAGACATTCCTCCTGCTCCAAACCCAGCCAAGGAGCCATTAGAGGGACAAGAGATGCACCTCTGCCATTAACATATGAAAGAGCTGAGGTAACATCTGAGCAGAGCGAGCATTTAAAGGGAAAAAGCTGTGATGTAGAAGCAGAACGCTGGTGGTCAATGAGGAAGAAGGGGCAGAAGGTGCCCAAGCAGCAGTTTCCCTGCAGCCCATGGTGAGATGGCAGCTGTGCCCCTGCACTCATGGAGGAACATGGTGGGACATTCCCTGAAGGCGCCAGGAGGGGGGAACTTGGCCCCTGGACTTGGATGTTGTGGCCAGAGGATTTGCTGCCAGTGGGCTCTGATTGCTCAGCTGTGGAAGCCCCCGGGCCAGGGGAGGTGGCTGTTCCCGAAGCCCCCGTGACTCTGTGGGAAGCCCAGGCTGGAGCAGCTCTGGACCTGGTGGGAAGGACTCAGGAAGGAGAGGTTGGTGGAGGCCTCTGTGCCATGGGAGGGACCCCGTGGGGAAGCAGGGCAGGACTGTCAGGAATCCTTCTTGCTGAGGAGGCAGGAGCAGCAGGAACCCCCAGCCTGTGAAGTGACTCTAAACCCCATCCCCTGTCCCCCTGTGCCGCTGGGGGGAAGGAGGGAGAGAAACCGGGAACCAAGGGATTGGGGCCTGGGAAGAAGGGAGGGGTGGGGTAACATCTGCAAGCCCTGCTCTGGGTGTGTCTGTGTCCTGGGGGTGTGATTGGTGTGAAATTACAGTATTATTTTTCCCCAAGTTGAGCCTGTTTTGCCTGGGACCTTAATTGGTGAAGATCCCTCCTTGTCCTTTGTCTCATCCCATGACCTTTGTTCTCCCCATCCCAGAGTGTGTGTGTTGGGCCAGTTGAGTGAGCAGCCATGGGGCTGTTCCTTTGTGATCATGTTGGGCCCAATCCACAACAAGTATTTCCTTCCTTGTGTCTGTCTGACACACCACCCAATTTCTCCTCTTCCTCCTGGTGTCAAGTATAACATCAAGTAGATAATGAAGAAATGAATACTTAACAAAACCCTATAGCCCCCTTTCTAACATTAGGCACAGAAAGCAGATGAAAGCTGCAATCTGATCCTGTATCTTTTTTCTGATATTCCTATGAAATTCCTGGTAGTCTGAGATAGTAAAAAAAGGTCGTTCAATTACATGTTTAATAATTCTTAAGGCAAATGCTAGAAGAGCTGGCTTTATTTATTTTTAAGCCCAGAAGGTCCCGTTTTCCCTCCCAGAGCAAACTCGGGCCATGTGTGGTAAAAGAAGGAAACTAAATAAGAAATTGGCCTTTTCCTTTTCTTTCCCACCCCACAGTTTTATTATGGGAGTATGCTGTATTTTCTGAAGCACAACCACAGATTGCTCTTAAGTGAATTACTCTTGCCTAATAGCTGCAGTTCCTCTGTTCAAAGCATATTTCCCAGTTTCCCAGGAATTTGGGGAACAAATTTTCAATCTGTTCTACTCAAATGAATCTTTTCCAGTTGTCCGAGACTTATCTGCCAGATAAATTTATCTTCTCAGCAGACAGTTATCTTTCACTGCCTCTCCAGGCTGATGCATTTCAGGATCCTGTTTGCAATCTGAGACTGGATTAGAATGCCAAACCAGTAAGAAGTGAGGTTGCAGTGATACCTGGAAGGTAAGGGCATTTCTGAAGGCCACACAGCTTTCACTCTGCAGTTTTGTGATACAGTCGTTGCCTTCCAAACTGGTTCAGCATCCGAACAGCTGAACAGGCAGCAATGGTTGTCAGCATTTCTTCACAACTTGTGGCATCAGGTTGGATATAAGGTAGAGAGAACAGGCGATGGAAGAAAACCCTGGGATGAATCTGATCTGTAGTATCATTTCATCCTCTGATCAGACAATCTCCAAACTCTTGGCTGTCAGATGATGGGACAGCATACCAAGAGAAGTACTACACTTGGAAGAAATATACACCTGTTTCTCATATCTTTGGTTATGAAACTACTGTCCTCTGCCAAAGAGAAGACACTGGGACTGAGTGACTTTTTTGGCCAGCCTCATTTTCTTATTGTCAAGGCTACAGAATCCTCGGGGGGTGTGCATGTGTGTGGCTCATATTTTGTTGTTTGTTTGTTTGAGTTGTTTGTTGGGAGTTTGATTTTTTTTATTTTTTTTTTTTTTCAGCAGCAACATCTTTTTCTGCCAGTTGCAATACTTGTAGTTGTTAAGCACACACTTCGTTCACATTCACTTTCAAATTTTGCATATTTTTTTTTTTCAAAACCTGATAACTGCTTTTCAGCTTCTCTCATGTCTTTGTAGAGCACTTTTTGCCACCCTCAGGAATGTCCTACACTGGAGACTTTTATTTGAATGATTAAAGAATTTTCAGGTCAGTTTTGATAAAAGGAGAAAGAATCAAAACTAAGATACAGTTTTATGTAATACTGTAGGTTTTCCCCAACATGTTTTTGGAGGATAACAAATTCTTACCATGCTTTTAGTAAAAAAAGTACTGCAATCTTTCACTTTAGACCTGACCAAAGTTAGGATTAAACTAGTTATGACAGGACCCTGAATTAGCCAGAAATTTGAGGGAGACTTTCTTGTATATTTTCCTTAAAGCAAGAAGAGCCCCAGAATAACAGAAGGAATTTCAAAACTCTGGAGCTGGGATGTATGAGAACCTAAACTAAAGTAGGGATCTTTTTACAAAGTAGAGAAATAAGATCTTCCAATTAACTTGAACAAAAACAAAGGAATTTGACAAGAATTCTTCCTGACATTTGTGCAAGGTGATCATTTTCCTCAGGTTTGCTCATAGCATAACACCATTTTGGTGTGCAGTTTCTGCTTCTTGGGATACAGCAGCAGCCCTGCACAGACTTCTCTGGGTCCCTAGGAACCTTTCTTCCCATCACCTGGGAGGCCTGGTTCTCTGTCTGCTCCCTGCTTTTCCCTGCTTTCAGGGAAGGAGTAATCTACCCATTTTCTCTTTTGTTCAGGAGTTTTTTCTATTGTCCAACCCTTCCATCTTAAAGGTGTATACCAAGGAGGACTACCTTGTACTCAAAAAAGATTAAGTTGCCAACAAATAAAACAGAAACTTCCTGCCACAGGAATAAAATAAATCCTCATTTTTAATTCTTTGAAAGTAGTATGCTCTATACAGAACCCAGTTTGGTGTCCCCTCCTCCTTCCAACATCTTACTCCAAAGATTCAGATCTTTGCAAGATAACTAGCTGATAACTATTGGGATGTTCTCCAAGTGAGAAAACTGCAGCTTTGTCTGGATCCTCATGTCCAGTGTCAGATGAACAATTGCAATGTCATGTTATGGTGTGCTGCTGTCCTGCCCCTAGGCTCCCAAAGCTGCCTCATACCCTCTCAAGGTTGAATCACAAGAGGTCTGATCTCCATGAAATGTTTTAGAAGATATTTTCACAATATTTTACTTTATTTCTTCTTGTGTGGTAAAGAGAAAGATAGCATTGTACAAGAAGCTGTTGATCTCTCAGTTGGGAATGAGCAGAAATTGTCTTTGATCACCATGGCTGGGTCTTCTTATTCCTGGAGAGTGAATGTTGCCAGATGTTCTTGACCTAGGCTACGTATAGAGATGCTGAGGGGGGGGCTCCTGAATGTAAACCAGCCAGTACAGCATGAGAGGAAGTAGTTAGCTCAGCTTCTATTTCTGAGCCAACTGCATGTGATTTCAGGGCTACCTGGAGATTTAGCTTAAGTGCTGTCTTCCGTACATCAAAGATGTGAATCCTGCTTGGATGATAGAGAGAGCCATTGCCTGTGGTATGATATATGCATCCACTTCAGACATGCCAGGAAGCCCATCTGTTTACTTAACTTTTTGTGAAAGCAGTCAGGAGGAAGAGGTTCTATTTGACTGGGGAGCTTTTGCGTGTATATTTTTGCTCTTATTTGTAAAAATAAGTACAAATTATGTGGAAAAAACCCACCCTGTTCTGCTGGTAACAGAAGTTATCAAAATAGTATTTCAAAGTGCAGGGTATAGTAACAGTAGGGACAGTGGCACCTCTAAGAACTCACAGCAAAACATGACCCACTACTATTTGTTTCTAAGGAATTACCTTCCCAAATTGTGCTTCTTTTGCCTTCTACCTTCCCCGAGGCCACTTTTTTTTTTTCCCAAGACACAAGTGAAGCTTGCCAGGCTTCCAGGATGCTCATAGATAGGATACTGGGGAAGACTGGAAGCAGGAGCACACAGCATCTCCCTAAGCTGAGGAAAGCAGAAGAAAGCACATCAGAACTTTGTATCACAGGCTGTATCTGATGTCAAGTCATTTGATGGTGAGGGAGCATGGTTGTGCAGAAAATGGAGGGGAGGTTCAGAGGAGAGTGGCTGCAAAGCAAGCTTCTGGTAGGATTTCTCTCAATACAAGGAACTTGCTAGGGCAGTGCATCACCAGCTGCAGTGCTGTGGGATCCCTTTTTCAATATTCTGGGTGCCACAGGTTCTGTGCGTGACTTTGGGCTGTTCACATAGTGCTGCAATGTTTTAATATCCTACCTGTCTCTAGATACTGACAGAAAAGTCCTACGGGGGTAAGCTCTGGCAATTTGAGATGTTACTTCTGTCAGGGATGACCTATCCCAACATGGGGTATTGCCACTCTGTGGCAGGGGTAAAATAATGAGCTACAAGTTCTTGCCTTGCATCATCTTCATTAGCAATCTATTGTACTGTGGAAGGAAAGCTTGTATTAATATTTTGGACCTTGAAAAGAGCAGTCTGAGCCATGGACATATGTCCTATCCCACCACTCCTTCTACTCTGCAGCAGACACTGAAACTATTGGTGCGTGTGAGTCTGTGACTCGAATAACCAAGTGGTGACAGCTGGTTACTGCACCCCACGCACCCGGACACTAATAACATGAAACAGCACGTTTTTCTTTGTATCAGGACAGTTTTTAACAGCTTTTGGGGGGAAATAAAAAAGGTTATTGCCATCTTTCCAGTCAGAAAAAAAAGGAAGGAAGGAAGGAAGGAAGGAAGGAAGGAAGGAAGGAAGGAGAAAGAGAGAAAGAGAAATAAAAAGAGAGAAAGAGAAATAAAAAGAGAGAAAGAGAAAAATGAGAGAAAGAGAGAGAAAGAGAAAGAAAGAGAGAAAGAGAAAGAAAGAGAGAAAGAGAAAGAAAGAGAGAAAGAAAGAGAGAGCAAGAGAGAGAGAAAGAAAGAGAGAGAGAAAGAGAGAGAAAGAGAGGAAGAAAGAGAGAGAAAGAAAGAGAGAGAGAGAAAGAGAAAGAGAGAGAAAGAGAGAGAGAAAGAGAAAGAAAGAGAGAGAGAAAGAGAAATAAAAAGAGAGAAAGAGAAAAAATGAGAGAAAGAGAGAGAAAGAGAAAGAAAGAGAGAAAGAGAAAGAAAGAGAGAAAGAAAGAAAGAGAAAAAGAAAGAGAGAGCAAGAGAGAGGGAAAGAAAGAGAGAGAGAAAGAGAGAGAAAGAGAGGAAGAAGGAGAGGAAGAAAGAGAGAGAAAGAAAGAGAGAGAGAGAAAGAAAGAGAGAGAGAGAAAGAAAAAGACATTTGTTGACATGTAACAGAATTTTGGCTAGAAAATAGGCTGTAGTTATTTGCACAATCTTACTTGTACAGACACCCAGGTACAGATGCTTTCATGGAAACTCTGGCTGCATAGCAATGTTAACTTTGGCTGAGTCCTGAGACTATTTTCAGAAGCTTTCAGAAATTTACAGGAAGTACCTTGCCTTTTCATTTATGAACTGTGTTATTGTTATTTTTATGTATTAAACAAATAAACAGAGATGCTTTTGCTTTGCTTCTACTAGATTTCATGCTAAGAAAGGAGGTATGGTGGGAGAAATATATTGGCTTGATTAGTTCAAAAACAAGGCTCATGGCAACCCAAAAATTGAAGGCTGTTTCTAGAAAACCTGGTCTTAAGAGCTGTAGTCCCCTCTGAGACTGCCTGGGCCACTGCTTGTCTTGTGGCAAAATAAACAAACAAACAAACAGTAAAGATGAGAGGTTCCCCTGAGATTCGGGTCTTCTGCTGTCTCTTTCATGAGTAATGAATGGGGTGACCACACAAACTTGGAAAGCCTTGCAATGCTTGAATCTGCTGCTGCCTTTCAAGCAGGCAGAGTGCAGGATTATATCGGACTCACTGACACCATTAGGGAGTCAGTTAGAGGGGCTTCAAGGTAAACCAGGAGTTTTTATGACTTGCACACAGGGGAGAAAAATTCAGCAGCTGCTCTTTAACTCTCACCTATGGTAGGCAAGCAGAAACTTGCATTATACAAGGAAGTGTCAAGAAACTCCTAGAAAGGGCACCTCTCCAGCTTGGGTGTCCAGATTTTCTGTCTTGACATCCTTTTGTGAGTGTGAATTCAATTCTCAACAGCAGCAACTCTGGTTCATCAGGCCCATCTGAAGTGACTAAATATCCCCAAGGTATTTTCCCATTCAACTGCATGGTCTCAGCCCCCTGAAAGGAAAAAAAACCCTTCTACTGAGAAATAGCACAGGAGGTAGATAGAGCCCATGCTGGCCAGTGTAATACAAAGTCTCCAGAAATTAGCATACTGTTTGTATTGATGATACCTCTTTGTTCTGTATTGTCCTTGAGTTGCCTCAGCCTATTCTCAGAGCTCTGTAATTAAGGCTTTAAGGACTTGTTGGAGTGAGGAGAACGGGGACTTTCTTCCAAGCTACACACAGAGTAATGGGAAGAGTTATTTACTCAGCTAAAGATGTTCACTCCTGTCCTCTATGCCTGCCACTGAAGACAAGACAGATCCATTTGACAGCATTTTGTGGTTACAGGACAGGTTTCCTCTTGCTGCTGGGTATGGCCTCTGTTTCCCTACTGAAGTTCTCTCTATTTTGCTTTATTGCCTTCCTTGTGAGGATAACAGCAAAACTTCAAAGAACATGCACGAACTTTGGATGTTTCTTTGCAGTTAATCAAGACCTTCACACATGCTCTTCATGAACGTAAAAGACACTGTCCTTTCCTTAGCACCTGGAGGGTTATACAGTATTTGAGGCAGTTGTGAAGATGGAAACATTTCTAGAAGTGCCTTGTGCTGTAGAATTTGAATAGGTACTCAGGCTAGAAGGAAGAGAAGATTTCTGTCTCCAGTTCTGTCATGGTCTGGTACCTTTCATGAGCAGCAAATATATTTTCCAAACTACTATAAAGAATAAGAAGTCAAAGCTGATAAACACTTTAAAATATACTATGAAAGAAAGCCAGCATTAAGAACATATCATGAAACAAATCCAGTTTCATTTGAAGCAGATGAAAGTGTCATAAAGAGGGAAAAGCATAAGAAAAATGGAGAAACCTAAATTAAGTGAGTAATGACTAAAAGAAAATCCAACCCTTGAGCTGAAACAAAAGGAGGCTGCATGCTGAAAACCATACATGTTAAAAGAGGAATTTAAACAAAGCAAAACAATAACTTTGCAGTCTTCTCTGCTAGCACAGAGCTTGTCCTGACCACAGTGCTCTGTGCCTGGTGGGAATGCAGAATGGATTAGAACAATGGAGGGCTTTGAAGATTAATGGTTGTTAAAGTCAGAAAGGACTTAATGGACATTCCACAGAAAATAAGCTATGGATCCTCAGCCAGTAAGAGGCCACAAAATGTCACTCAATATCAAACCTAAAATACAAAAACTGAGGCCTTAGATTTGTTCTGTTTTCAACTAACTATAGATTTCCTGAAAGAAACTAGATAGCTAGATATAGGAAATTTACAATAACAAGGATTATTATTTATGAAGTGAATCATAATGACTAATCCTGAACCTATTAGGCTGGCCTTAGTATTTTTTTCCCAATTGCAAATGGAAAGGATGGTTTTTTGGTTTGGTTTGGTTTTTTGTGGTCAGAAATATTTGACATTCAGAAGAAATTCAAAGTTGCAGACTGTCATAAAATGTTGAGACCAGAATTGTTTTGTTGAAGACCACATCATGTTAGCAAAGAGGTTTTTTTAAGAGCTTCTTTAGCCCTGAAAGTGTTCAGGTCACTGGATGCTGAGCTCAGATGAATATTAGAGATAGCTAATTGTTCATGTCTGTTGTGAAAGTAATAAGGAATAGTGGATCTTTGCATCACTCTTTCATGTTGCCATCAGGAACACCCTCTAGCTGTAGAACAAGGTGATGGAATGACATATATGCTTTCATCTTCCTAGGGCTTGGAAGAGAAAGAGAGTTTGTTCATTACAAATCTGAGCAAAGACAGAAAAATTACCAGATTTCTCAGCTTGACCAAAAGGTATTCACAGAATTACAGAATTACAGAATCCTAGGGGTTGGAAGGGACCTCGAAAGCTCACCCAGTCCAACCCCCCTGCCAGAGCAGGGTCACCCAGAGCACATCACACAGGAACGTGTCCAGGTGGGTTTGAATGTCTCCAGCCAAGGAGACTCCACAGCCTCTCTGGGCAGCCTGTCCCAGGGCTCTGTCACTCTCACAGGAAAGAAGTTCTTCCTGATATTCACATGGAACCTCCTATGCTCCAGTTTGCACCCATTGCCCCTTGTCCTATCACTAGACATCACTGAACAAAGCCTGGCTCCATCCTCCTGACACTCACCCTTTACATATTTATAAACATTGATGAGGTCTCCCCTCAGTCTCCTCTTCTCCAAGCTCAAGAGACCCAACTCCCTCAGCCTTTCCTCAGCAGGGAGATGTTCCACTCCCTTCATCATCTTTGTGGCTCTGCACTGGACTCTTTCAAACAGTTCCTCTAAGAAGGCCAGCAGAAATCCTGTGTGAAATACTGAGGAAAGTCTCAGCAATATAGACACCATGATCTGACTCTGAGTCACAAGTCCTCCCGTTTTTGTCCACTCTTTGTCCTGATAGAGGCATGAGCTTCAGGGTGCTGACAAAAATGAGCTGTGGATGGACATGACCAGAGCAGCAGGTTACATTCTGGGTGATAATGAGCAACATTTAATTGTTAGGTTCTTTGGAGAATGAGAAACAGGCATAACTGTGGCAGGCTTCCTTGCTTGAATGAGGTGCTGACATTCACCACCAGGAAGAGGCTGAAATGCTCTCATCTCTGTCACTAATCAAAGGTACAGTATATACCAGAGTCACTTTTTCTGCAGTATTTCTATGACTTTCTGCTCTCTGAACCAGCTGGGTTCAGAAAAATAAGGTTTTATGTTATCTGGCATCCATCTATTGTCCACTTTCAAGAAACCATCTCAGTCAGGTGTGGATGATTTTCTCTGAGAAGTGGGATGTAAGTTTTATCCTGAATAAAATGCACAAGGCTGGTGGCCATAACACACGGTATGAAGGCAAATTGGAAAGGAAACCAACTTTGATTTCTCAGAGCCTGCCAACTGCTGTAACATCTTGACTTGCTCCACACTCCCTCCACTGTATACAGAGCTCTGAGTAAGCTGATGTATTGTCCCACATTAAAACCAGAAATACTGCTTTATTAAAACACTAGAGTGAATTTGTTCAATAATTAGCAGTTGCATTAGGAGGGACGTGGTAGGGTAGGTACTGTGTATGTTCAGAAAAGGACCACAGGCTAACATGTACACTATCTCCTTGGAGGGCAAGAAGTAAATTGATTGCAGTGCCACAGTTTATGTGAAGATTTATAATCAAGGTCTCTAATGTGTTTTTTGAATGAAAGAGTAATACCCCTATGGTTTTCACTTCGAAGTTTTGGCAAGCTCCCTATGAACTCCACTCATGTGCCAGCATGGTGGGCAGAACCAGGAGGGTACTTTATTCTAAGGTACTAAAACCTGTGATTAGGCAATGATTTATGGCTTTCCTTAAACTCTGAAGTTAGTTTTTTAATAGCAGTATTTTTGGCACAGCTAATTGAAGTAAAAGTTGACTGATTTATGATTTAATTTACAGAACCTTTTGCCACACCTTTAATGATGAAACCTTTTTTTCTTTTTTTTTTTTTCTTTTTTTTTTTTCTTTTTCTTTTTTTTTTCCACTGAGGCATATTTTCCATTACTGCTATGCCAGTATGGCAGTTGCCATCTCAGACTTCACTGAAAGACTCCATTTCTTCTTAGAAGCTGTTAAAATTATATATTTAAACCCCTCTTTCCTCACCTCTCTCTCCCCCCTGCTGAAAAAACCAATTATTTTTAGAGCATTTTAAAAGCTTGTATGAAGCCTTGCCTTCTGTCTTGCATAGAGAAAGTCAGATAATTTAGATTAAGGCTTGTTTTATTCTTTTCTTTATAGAATGTGTGAACTTCTCATTCTTTTGTACATACACCCAAGAGAGTAAAATCTTATGAGAAACCCCCTTAGTAAACCACTTCAAGCTGCTGTAAATACTTAACAAAATTCCTTCTTCTCAAAAGCCAATTTAGCATGGTAGTGACTATGCTACTGTCATTGAAAGACTCCAGGCTGGTATTTCTGAAGTGAGAGGAGGGCACAGGGATTGATGCCAGGCTGAAATCCACCAGTTCCTTGGGTCTACCAATGAAGCTCTTGAAAGTCAGTCTTGATGTAGCAATTGCTTTACTGGAGCAGTAACAGTGGTTCATCCCTAATCATCCTTTTCCTGGAAGCTGAAGTGGAGAAGGATGACGTGGAAGAGAGGATGCAAAGATTAAAATCTCCCACTCCCATATTTGAGATGTGTTAAGTCCATGTCTTTTGAAAAGCTACCCAGAACTTTGGAAACTTACCCAGTTTTAACTATGCTACAGGCATTTCAGACACCATGGAATGCAATTCTACTGTTTTATAAACTTTTCACAGTTCTGTTTTTACTGCTCATCAACATTCCTTTTATAACCTTTAACATTCACCATTCAACCAAGCAACCACAGGGATATGCACGTTTCAGAGGCTCTGGCCTAAATTTGTCAGTTCTCTTTTGCACTGCCAGTAAGCAAGTGTTTGATGTGAACTTCAATGTTGGGTAACACATAATATCAGCAGCAAAATTAACTGAGTGATTGAAGAACAGACCAATTCTGGTCCATTCAGTCTCTCTAAGGTATATGCAGTACAACTGATAATATTCTGAACAGCACTTTAATCTATATCTGTAGGAAAAAGTTACCAGTCATAGAGAGACCCTCAGATGATAATGCAATTTTTGACAGTAATCACTTTTTATGTACTTGCTACTTTCTGTTGTTTTTTGGTATTTCATTACAGAGCAGTAATAAAGACTTGAGAAAGGGAAGCAGGAGAAAACTGGTTTAAAAACAAAACTATAAAACGTGTTGTTCCACTACTCCAAGAAAAGCTTCAAAGCTGTAAAAAAGGGGCCTGGGGGAGTGTTGAAAACAGATTTATGGAAGAACGCCTTGCAGAGCTTGTGAGAAGTCGCAACAATCGGTCAGTAGGACTGTGACACACCACAACGCAAGACAACAATCAGTACTTGGAGAAAGACAAGATGACTCCGAGAGATTTGACTCTCCAAGATTCACTTTTCTCAGACAAATTGTTCATAGTCAGAATAGACCACGAGCCTGCAAATGAAATGAATGTGTTTCGAATAAGACAGAAAACTGGTTTTCTCCAGACAGAAAACATTTTATCTTTGCAGTAAAGGTACCAGGTAACAGGAGATAAACAGTTGAATTTATAGGCTAACCCACACTGAAGAATAATAAATATCAACAAAAGCAAGTATCTTCATGGAAAACCCACCATTTCTAACGTTGCTTGGGGAAAAAATGAACGTTGAGTAAAAAAAAAAAGTTACAAAGGCCTTTTATGTTTGTGTGTGTATGAATTTACTGAAGCAGGTCAAAGAAAATTTTCTTTGAGGAGTGTAGATAAAAAAAAAGGAGTGAGGTATCTCACATTATGCCCTTTGTGACTGTAAAGGAGACATAAGAAAGGTACTGTTGCAGGTAAGGTCATTTTCTGGTCATCAGAAAACCAGTGGAAGAATCTACAGAACTGAAACATAACCTGGTAGAAAAGAACAGATACAAATAACCCAAGAATAAGCTTTTATGTGGAGCTGTGTCTTTGGAGAAAAGTCTGAGGTCAAATATTTTTCCCTTCTGTGCATTTCTATGCCATCTACAATTCTTTGGAAAGCAGAGCAGCCACCAGCATGCCCATCCAGTTCCACTTTTGGGCAGCACCATTGAGGTGTTGTAGCAAGAAAACACAAGACCAGAACTGCCTGTGAATATTTCCAGAGTTGAACAGCACAAACAGAATTAGCAGATTTACTAATCACTTCTGCTGAACAAAGGTGACACTGGTATTTTAGGAAGACCTGAAGAAGTACACAACAATTTAAGGTGCTGTAGGAAGGTCACTAAGCTGCACTGGCTGGCAGAATTCCCCCTAACTTTAATGCTGTTAAGACTTCACTCTTCCTATTCAACAGCTAAGCCCAGGTCTCTGACTCTCAGCATAATTTTTCACCCCAGTTTGGTTTGGTAATTTTCAAAGATCATTGTGGATGCTGTGCAAGCCAATTTCTTGCCTATACAGCAGTAATAGTTTCCTAGTTCCAACAGAACAAAGATCCATCTTTAGCTGTCTTTCATTTTAGTTTGTTTATTTTTCTTAACAAAAAACTCACTTGCTACAAGGCCTAAATAAAATGTATATTTTCATCAACTGTTTTCCAGATCTTACTAAAAATACCAGAAAGGCTGTAGAGAGGGACAAAAATAAAAGGAGAATCCTGATAATAAGATTTTTTTTTACATGTGACAGGGAGACCTGATGACCAGTCAGTATTTTCACAGGACTTTACCTCCATTGCGTGGAACAAATCCCTTATTTTACACCCAAGCCATTCAGCTTAGGTTTTTAGGGAAATTTTTATGTCAGATAAATGCAAGTGTTCATGAGAAAGTCATAATAATATTTTTTTGAAATACATTTCTTTTTAAAATACTACTCCAAGAAATGAAAGCTTCTGAGGTAATTACTGAAAAATAGCCAAATTTTCAGAGAAAGTAAATAAATAAATAAATAAATAAATATTCCCCCCCTTTAATTTTCACAAGTAGAGTCATCTTTAATAAGAGGCTTTTTGGGCACTCATGCAGGTGGAGTCGTGTCCATCCCTAATATGTACATTTGGACAGGCACAGGCAGATAAAGCCTTGGACAAGACACATTCTTATCAGAGGGCCACAAGAATGCACAGAACACTAAGTACTGCTGCAGAGCAAGAATTACAGTTCCTGCTGTCTCTGGGGGTAAGTTTTCAGCAAAGCTGCTTCACACACTGTGGTACTTGAGACTTTTGCTGCTAAACCTTATTAGTAACCTTGTTTACCCTAGAAATTTCCTCCAGGATACCTACAAGCCTGAGGTTACAGCAGATAGAGATTTCAGTCTCATCTAGGCTTTCACTGGTCCTTAGACTGCATTGAATTACCTTTTTTCCTTCTTTTTGGTGTGGATCCTACTTGCATTGTTAAAAAGCCTGTGCCCAGATGCTGTGAAACAGATGTGCAGTAAAAGGAGTATCAGATAGTGATACTGCAACAAACCCATCCATGTGTATTTGCAAGAAGTGAAACCTGTATGAAGGAATTTTTGTAGGCAGCTCTTCTGTAAAGTCTTTTGTCATTATCAAGGGGACGAGCAATTCAACAAGAGATTTTATTGCAGTTGCTTCTCTGCTTTACCTGTGCTTGGTATGAAAATTTACTTGAAATCTAGAACCTGCTTCAAACCTTTTAGCAGAATATTATTTATGAAAAGGTCTTCCTGCTGAGAAACCTGAAAGATGAGTTCCCTGTGGATTTGCTAATACTAATAGCTTCTCTGAGGACTGGAGTCAGGGAGACAGGCCCAAACAAGGCAATTTAGCAATCTAACAATTTTAACATGCTGCAATTCATTCAAGATCCATTTGTCACGTGGGTTAAATGGTCTGAGGTGAACCTGGTTTTGTATTTAAACAAACTTCCCATCTCTAGGCAGATGGGAGTCAGAAAAGAGGAAGGGAAATGGTTTGAGGAATAGACAGGAGATCAAGCAGGGGATGGTTCAACAGAGAGATTTCCAGTTCAAACAGAAGGGAAGTTCATAGAGAGAAATGCTTTCTCATTCCACAAATATATGCCCTGAATTAATTTCCTGTGCAATTTTAACTTCTATTTAGCAAACCATCAGATCATTTACACCACTGCTAACTTCCACTGGTGGCCTTCATTGTCATATGAATTATTTTTGCAGCTGAAGAAATGTGAGAATTTTTCTTTGAAAATATGAATATATTGGCATCATTGTCGGGAGATTAGCTAAAAAATATAGAATAAAAATACTCTGTGATGGTCCCAGTGAGGACAGAGAGCACTCGATAGAAGATCTCTTTATCCCAACCCATTATTAGAAGCTGCTCTGTTTTGATTTGAGCTCCAGTGAGCTTTCTCATTTGATTTCTACATCATATTCCTGCACTTGGAAGAAATATTTTTTTATTCTTATTTGCTAGCTGGGAAAAAGGAGAATGCCCCCAAAAGAGTTAAATGTCCAGCTTTTAAAGTTGTATAGACAGGCACCTTTGAAAATGTTTCTGGGCAGTCTTTATATGTTTATGTGACTGGATACCATAAAAAAAGCTTGACTTAAAATGAATCGACTACCATTGTACAGAAAATCTTTAGCAGGAAAGGTGAAGAAAACAGGGAATCTCCCAAGTCCACAGCCAGTTGTCTTCCTTCCTGATGTTGTATCTGACAAAAAAGCAGAACAGCTAAAAACTTGTGTCTGTGCCTGTCTGTTTGGCTATACCTGACTGTGTCAGTGACCTAGATTTACAAAATCTTCTTCAGAAAGTGCTGAATCAAATACATCCTTGCTATACTTTACAGATCTGACAGACGCTGTGCAAAGGAAGTGATCAGACCAAATAAGGTTTAAAACATGCATTTTATCCTAGTTTTACTGTTTTTTCCTGTTGACTCCAGATTTTAGTACAGTCTGAAGATGTGTCAGCTTCTTGCATTTATGCAACTTAAAGACTAAAAAATTTCTAGAATTAGTGGGACACTCCCAGTTAGGTCAGAGCATGTTATCAGGTGTCAAAGTCTGAAGCAGCAAGGAGCATTAATTGCTGAGCTTTGACTGCATCCTGTCTATGCTCTGGGCGGTTGAGGGTGTGTGTTTGTGTATTTGTTTTATGCATGTCTGTCATAACTTGCTTTGGGGATTCAACCAACCATTTGTCTGCAGCCTGGCTTAGTAATAACTAAGATAGAGGAAGGAGGGGGACCAGGGGTGGAAAAGTAAGACTCTACCAAAACTTGAAAAATATAAACGCTAGAGGGAAAGAAATTAATAAGAGGTTTATGCTGTGGAGTAATAGAACTAAATTCAGCCAGGGAAAATGGATGAGAAATAAGGAAAATATTCCTGTCACTGTAAAGACATATACAAACTGCTCTTGATAAAAGCTGTAGAAAATGTAGAGTATAGAGCCAGTTTAAATATATTGCCTGATTTTCTTATACAGCCTTTATTATAATTACAGAGATCTATTTTGAAACAGAGACATCCAAGGCTTCTTTCTCTCTCACAGTCAAACTACTGTCCTGCAGTTGTGCAATTGCTACATCATCCAGCTTTGCTTCATCATCCAGCCTTTATACATGGCATATTTGCCTGTCCATCCATCTATGGAAAAACACTGGCTAGCACCCATCTCTTACTTCACACAAACGAGGCTCTGTGGTCTCAGTGTTTTCAAACATGCTTGAGACACGGGGCTGATGCACTGCATTATAGCTATTCTGCTTTGCCCCAAACTTGCCCAAAGGTTTTGTAATAAGTCTCATCTGGGTCACAGTCCCTGTTCAGCTGGGCAGCTGTGCTCTTCTGGCTGCTGCTGTCTGGTTTTTAGCCCTTCTGGAAGAGCACAGTATGGGCCTTGGGGACCAGCAGAAAGTGCGTGTGTCCTGTTTCATGAACATATATTGATTCATATCTTGGTGGCCAGGGGGCCTACCCATTTGTTCATTACTGTATGCAATAGCAAAAGAAACCAAAAGTTCTAGTGAAGTTGAACATTTGGGTGAACAAAAGAACTGGCACAGCAGCTAAGCTAACTGGCCCAGTATATAGTGTCAATCAGCAGTCAAACTGGATGCCTAAGGGAGACTATAATAGCACAAATACATTGACAGTTCCTCAGAATACTCTCCCATGACTCCAGTAATTTGTGGTGCAGAGGTTTCCTGGGCCAGAGGCAGTGGGGAATGCAGGACGTCATGGGTTCTCTTGGAGAGCCTGCCAGCAGAAGTGACAGTGGTGCAGCACAGCTCCTCAGGCAGTGTGCTGGAAGGGAGCACTGAGTCAAGTAAGGAAGACAAAAC
>NW_009953491.1:1010691-1027354 GCF_000747805.2 Chaetura pelagica | reverse complement strand
GCCGTACCCTACAGCATGCAAAATAAATACAATTTGGGGGGGGAGTTGAGGGTCAAAGACATCAGTTGAGACTATTTGCATCCTTTATTTGTATTTATTTCTACCATTAAAATTTTAGCATACTTGCATATACAGTAATAGATTAATTCTATAACTATTCTGGATGTTATGCCATCTTTCCTGTAGCTTCACACATAAGAGCAAGTGTATTAACTTGCATATAAGCACGTAAGGATCACACTTCAGTCTTCCTGCCTAAACAGTGCTTTATCTGCATCGTGTTCTTGCCTCTGTTTCACAATGTCACAGAAGAGTAAGGAATTCCTGTTGTATCTTGCCAATAATCCCATGCACCTGTATGAAGGCTAGACCAAAAGCACGTGAAGGGTCACTCAATGGAATTACAAAGTGGAGCCTTTGCAGGGGTTAATGATGTCCTACAACTGTGACCACTTGGCTCCAGAAGTAACAGAAGAAGCCAAAGAAAAATTCAACTCTAGGTGATACCCAGGCTGCCCTGATGCAGGGCAAAACTCTAGCTCTAACTCACCTTTTATGTGAGACAGATGTTTCGTGTCCCAAGATGCACTTGTTACATGTCTATATTAAAATAGAAAAAGTAAACATCTGGAGTAAAACTCTTGGAAATCAATGGAAATAGTCAGAAGTGCCTGTAAATGCTGCTAGTATCCTTCAAACACAAGTCTGCAGGACTCATCTATTTGTCATGTTAGCAGACTGTGCCCTGGCTCAGAAGTTCAATAAACTGTGGCTAGAAAAAGCAGAGGAGGAACTAGCAAAGATTTTAGCTACCCCTTAATAGTTTCAATAAAGTGATTATTCTTGTTTATTCTGTAGCCTTAGTGAGGCAGCTTGTTCCTCATTTTCAGGTATTTGCAAACACTTAAAGCTGCACGGAAACTTTCTGCACTTGAGTAAGTGTGTGACAGTGAGAAGTGGCAGCTCAGTATCACTGAGGAGGAGAACTAGATAATCTCCTACAGATATGCTTGATGGGTAAAAAATTCCCCATAAAAGCACTCTGCAGCAACCTGGTACTCTGTCCTGATTGGGGGTTGAATGGTTTTTAGGACCTGGCAGAGATGACTGTCAAGCATGAGGCAAAAGTTTGAGCAAGGTGAGCAGCAGAAAATCCAACACTTCAGCCTAGGGTGCAGAGTCAGATTTAACATAGAATTTAACTCTACCCATAACATTGCTCAAAACATTTTAATGTATCTATTGCTGAAATAAGAAAAAGGAAGAGTCTTAATAGGAGACTTATTATGACTTGTTTCTGTCTAAGTTGGCTTCTTTGGGAGGGCACATTCAACCTCCAGTCATACTGAGTCATTTCCTTGGAACGTTACACCAAGTATAAATAGATCCAGATGGTAGGTTTAAGGAAGGCAAGGGGGATGTCTCCTTCTTCCTACTATGCCAAGAACACTTTGGCTTCTATCACCCAATGAGTCAAATAATACTTAACAGGAACTTAGATATCCCAATAAGCAGTTGTAGGAACCTGGATATACACAAAGCTTTGCTGCTGTTTTATGTGGCATGGCTCATCCTGGTACAACAGCTTAGGATGACATTGCCTGAATAGTCAAACTCTTTGTGAGCAGCTGGTTGGCTGGTTGGATTCCAGCTCTTACTCAAACCAAGCTCAGTACCAGCCAATCATTACTGTAAGTATCTTTTTACTGTCTTCCACTCATGATCATACATGTCGTGGTACAATGATGGCTATGTCAGTCCCACTAAGTATTACCCCCTAAAACTTCTTGTTGCTTTTAAAAAATCTTTCTCAGAAAGAAAAGCTAAGAAATTAGGAAACATCACAATGAATCAGTGAGGCTTCCTTATCTGTTTTCTAGGCCAGAAGTTAAGACCTAAATCAGACCTCTTGTTTGGAGCATTGGATGTTTAACTGCTATGCAAGGTGTCTTCTTTCCATAAAGTTAATTAGCCAGATTTAGGTAATAAAATGCAACATTATTGCAGTATTCCATATAATAGGCAAAGAACGATCAGATATTGTTTCTAATCTTTGATATATGATGATGAAGCTGCTGAACTGCAAATAATTTATTGGTGCCTCCCTAATTCCCAGAGGAATAAGGAAGCAAAAAAGTAAAGTAAATTTCCCCAAACCTCCTGCATTATATGCATCCTAGGTTATTCAGAACTCTTTAAATCAAAACTCAGATATCCAACAGTGGGTACATCATCATAGGCAGTAAATGATGCTGCACTGCATCATTTCTTACATTGCAGCAATTAAACTCTCAAAGACCTGCCAAAACATGCTTTGAACTTCATTAGTAGAAAATCTGAGAGGAATTCTCTTTTAGGGCAATCATTTTTGGGCTCTTTTGAAGCCACATTCAGGAGCTAGAAAGGAATATGTTGTGAACATTGTTCCTGCAATACAAAATAATCATGTAATACTGACTGGCAACCTATTTCTGAGGCACTGCAGTGTTGTGGGAACGGGGAGACAGAGGATAAGAAAAAAAAAAGCTCTACTATGGATAACCTACCATCCCAGCTATGGTGTCACATAACATTGATGGCTCTCTTGGGCTTTAGCACATTGAAACAATTTGCAAAAAGTCCTGGAGAGCCAGCCATTGATTTTTGTCTTTTATTTCTTTGGTAGTGAAAGAAGGAAGGAGAAGATGAGGGGGAGGAAATAGTCAAAACCAGCTGTTAGAGCAAAAAGGAACACTTCAGGAAAATGCCGAATTTACGATAAGTTCTGTCTTTATGCTGATACCACTTTTTTACAGTTCGAGAAGCATGAAACGTTGACACGGCACAACGAAGTCTTTTAAGACAGTTAGGCAAGTAATGAAGGCCAAATGCCATGTAGCCAACTGGTAAATTCTCTGCTTCTGTGCATGTCAATACACCCGAGCTGCCCTGGCACAGGCGGAGCAGGTTCGATAGCATCCGCAGGAAGGAGGCCACTTATTTTTTCATGCGTAATTTATCACCACAGGTATTTTTGCCTACCTATGTGTCCTCTGCTTAAACTCCTGGTAGCACGTACGTTTGTAGCTGGACGTGCTGTTGCTGTAGCAATCGTGCTCCACCCTTCAGCTCACTGGCAGATCCTGAAACAGGATGTCAGCATGAGGTGCCTCTCTGCAGAGGTACTGTCTATCAGAAAGAGACAGTCTTGAGACACCCTGTGGGGCACTTTTTTAGAGGAACATGGGTAATTGCTTAGGATGCTTAACTGTAACATTAAATATTTACTTCTCCTGAGAAAACATTTGAAGTGTCAGTACTCTATACGATTCCTGCAAATGCAAACTCATGTTCTTGGCTGGGACGTTTTTCTCTCATTCTTCGTAAAAGTAAAGTTTCACCTCTTATTTCACATATATCTACATTTTTGAAGTTTACTGCTTTTCACTAGCCACCTTACCAAGTTACATGTTTTGTACAGCAAAGAGAATAGGTCTGAAGCCCTCTTTTCACCTCAGAATTGAATCTGTTTGCCAAATCTCTGCAAGCTTTGGGGATCTTTGCTTCTGATTCATATGACAAGCTTTTCATTCTCTATACTTCAGCTGTAGGCACGTGCACCCTATAATCATTGTGCAACTGCTTTTGCCGTGCCTTATTGTTAAGGGTTGTGGGATGAAGTACTAAACATCACTCTAAAAGAGATGTGATGCATCTGAAACACAACTTGTAGCTCCAGGTATGTATATGTGCACACACCACTTTCTCCAGACATAACTCACTGTTTCTTTACAACTCTAACCAATACTCAATGCACTATCTTCGAGTTTGACATGTTAGTTCTTAACTTCAGTTTTGAACAACAAAAAAACTTGTATTATAGACTTTATTAAGTGGTGTCTGTTGTGACAGGACAGCTGATGAGGAAGAATGTCATAACACATCCATTATGTACCTTCTTCCACCTAGGAAGCTTTTCCTCCATCTACTTTTTGGTAACTTGGCTTGTGTGGGAAGATTCAGGGAATGTTGAGACATGGAAAGTTAAATGTCCAATTATCCAGAGGTCATGACAGTCAGCCAAATTGTGTGCTTCCCTTCCCACCTCTACACCCACTACACTGTCCTGCTGCTGACCCTGAAATGGAAAGACCACCCTCCTTCGAAATGAAATCAAATCCTCATAACTTGCTCATCCTTCGGACTCTCACACGCAGTCCTGCTGCCAAACATGTCTAATTCAGCAGTAGTTTCATAACCTGGTGGGCTTCTGCTCTCTTGCGACCTGAACTGAGATCATTGCATTCATTTCCATTTACAAAGTTGTCTTGCTTTTAAATCCATGTCGTCCCAGAGGCAAATCTGCGTCTGGGTTTTTCCCTCTGCGTATGTGCTGCCCTCCTCACACAGATGAGGTTTTTCTGGCAGCCTTCTGTTGTGTTGTTATGCTTTGAATAATTATATTTTTTAAACTTCTCCAGTCCAAAGTTCAGTCTTTTCCCTTCTCTCATGCTCTTCCCCCTGCTCCTTTTTTTTTTTACTCCATTGCCATACTCAACCCCTCCAATTTATCTCTGTGTTATTCTTGGCCCGTCTAGGTGCTGGCTGGGAGCTAAGTTAATTTAGGTGCTTGTTTGCTTGTCTGTCAAGTTCTATCAAGAGTAAAAAGAATGGCAAGTTAATAAATTCAAAATTGTGTCAGGCATAAAGCAGACTCTCAGCCCACGCCGTTGATCTGGCAGCTGGTGGAAAAAGAAACACAACAACAAAAAAACAACAAAAGGGAGGAAATTCGGCCTTTCAAATGCACACACAGACACACACATGCACACACTTTGAAAAGAAGGTGAATGGCTGTGTGTTACTGTCAGGTGGCCAGTGCAGAATTAGCTGGTGGGCTCAGGCCAGACATGGTGGGGCAGGTGTCCACGTTACAGCAACGAGAAGCTTAATCCACTGGCTCCTTGGCAGCTGCAGCACAAGGACTGATGTGCACTCTCGTGGGTTCACCCGAGTGACTTGGTGAGAAATCAGGGATGGAAGTGGGAAGGAGAAGAGGGTACGTTTGTTGTGCTGCTTGTCAGGTACTGTATGTACCACTAATAAAAGACGTGGCCTCCTCAGAGCACAACCTGGCATCTACTAGGAAAATAGGACCCGTGGAGCTGACTGAGTCCTTAGAAGAGGTTGTCATGGATTCACGAAATTTGGAATGACCACTGTTGTACTAGAAAGTAAAGCCTCAAGCAATGCTATCCAGATTGGGCCTCTGGCATCATGGGTATTTAGTACAATTTCCTTAAGAATGTTAAACTTGAGTTTTATCAATACATTTTTGATAGTTAGGAACAATATATGTTGAGACTAAGTGTAGAAAAGATGCTTTAAGGTGGCAATATTTAGGAATAAGATGTGTTTGGAAATGTCTAGAAGTCTACCCAGATTCTGAAGCAAACAACACAGAATCACCTGAATGGGAGGAGGGGAAATCCTCCTTTGCTTTTCCTTCTGCTTTGCTTTATTGATCTTCACATAGGTACTTTCTCTTTCTCTCCACTATGAGAAGCTTAATTTCATGCCTCCCAGGCTTCCAGGCATGGTATTTCCCAGGCTTAATGAATGATCTCCTTCCTTCTGCAGATGTGTTACTAGTTTGTCTTTCCCTGCTTTTGCTCCTGGGAGAGAATGGAAAGCTGTGTCGTTCCTTACAGCTATGGAAGAAGTGCCTAGCATGATCTTGGATGAGGTTATTGCTCCTACCCAAGGACAAAGCTACAACTTCAGACAACCAAAAAAGTAGTAATTTTTTTGTTGCCGCATTCTTTTCTCATTTCCATGTTTTCCTATTTATCTGCAGTCATCCTAGGGAATTGACTCATAAAATCATATCCTTGCAAATAGTGAGAACATCTCAGTGATATCACTGCTAATGCATCCAGCTTTTAAGGACTAAACTGCTAAACTACATCAGCAATCAAAATTTCCAGTAGACCTAATTGAATGCAAGAGCAGCATTTAAATGCTGGGTAGTTGCTGAAAAATGAAAGCCTTAGTATGTGAGAAGAATCTTCAAAGGTTTGGCATCTGTGGTGGATGGCAAAACATATGCAATGAATTCATAGATCCCAGCATACCTTTCAGCAGCATTGAATAATATGTTTCATTTTGTATTTTATCTGTGTTTGTATGTGTATCAATAACTATACAAATTAGACATGTATAATGATGTGTAATTACATGCTTTTGTTTACAGGTGTGACTGGGAGTTTCCCATAGCCACTGCTACAATCCTAAAGTCACACTCTAGTCGCTAATGCTATAAAAGCTCTGACACCAGCTGAAACTATGAACAGAATATCTTTGATTTAGACATCAGAGGCACCAACTGAAGTTAGTGTGCAATGGACTATTGTCCATTTCATATGCATATGCCAAACATGAAGAAAATGTACAATTGGGGTTTATATTAAGCTCTTACTTATTATTAATATTCTTACAAATATTAAAAACCTGTCAAAGTAACAGGTGGCCAGTAATGGCCCCAAGGGGTAACCCACTATCTAAAGAATTCTTTTTTTTTTCAAGTTTGTCTTTCTGTTCATGTTTTGGTTTAACTTCTTTTTATTTTACTTCCTTATCCTTATTGCTTTTTCTTTCCAGTTCTCCAGCAATGTTCTGTCAGGTCATGCTGATGCTTGCTTTTATTCACACCACTACTTAAAAGTGAAGAAATGGACTTCCTAAAATCCTCCCCATTCAAATAATGCTCTTCACCATGACAACATGTTTCAAACATTTCCATTAATAATACCTGCCTTGCAGAACAGGCATTTGATAAGGTGGCAACATTTCACAGAATTACAGAATCCTAGGGGTTAGAAGGGACCTCGAAAGCTCACCCAGTCCAACCCCCCTGCCAGAGCAGGGTCACCCAGAGCACACCACACAGGAACTTGTCCAGGTGTGTTTTGAATGTCTCCAGAGAAGGAGACTCCACAGCCTCTCTGGGCAGCCTGTCCCAGGCCTCTGTCACTCTCACAGGAAAGAAGTTCTTCCTGATATTCACATGGAACCTCCTATGCTCCAGTTTGCATCCACTGCCCCTTGTCCTGTCACTGGTCATCACTGAACAAAGCCTGGCTCTGTCCTCCTGACACTCACCCTTAACATATTTGTAAACACTGGTGAGGTCACCCCTCAGTCTCCTCTTCTCCAAGCTAAAGAGACCCAGATCCCTCAGCCTTTCCTCATCAGGGAGATGTTCCACTGCCTTCATCATCTTTGTGGCTCTGCTCTGGACTCTTTCAAGCAGTTCCCTGTCCTTCTGGAACTGAGGGGCCCAGAACTGGACACAATACTCCAGATGTGGCCTCACCAAGGCAGAATAGAGGGGGAGGAGAACCTCTCTTGACCTACTAACCACCCCCTTTCTAATGCACCCCAGGATGCCATTGGCCTTCTTGGCCACAAGGGCACATTGCTGGCTCATGGTCATCCTCCTGTCCACCAGGACCCCCAGGTCCCTTTCTCCTACCCTGCTCTCCAGCAGGTCAGCCCCCAGCCTGTACTGGTACATGGGGTTGTTCTTCCCCAGATGCAAGACTCTACACTTACCCTTGTTGAATTTCATCAAGTTTCTCCTCTTTGCTCTGAAAGGAAAAGCAATGGAACAACTATGGTGTAGATCATCTTAGCTGAAGAATACAAATTAGTCTCGTTTTCTGAGGAAATGGGATTTCTTTGCTCATGATACCAGCTTGATCATATGCATCTTTCTAATACCCTTTGAACCAACAGGCTGAATCCATTAAGGAAGTCTGGCAGAGGAACAGTGGTCTTAAACACAGTAAGCTGCTATTACTTGTGGATATGGACAACTTGGGAGCAGAAGAAAGGAAGACACCCTGACAGAACCGTGAAAGAAGGGCTTGACCTTTACTTGCTGCTTTTGCTGCATGTAACAAGTGAGAAGTAGCTGTCAGTCAAGCATATGGCAGGAAAGCCATAGTCTGAAAGTCTCTCAGTACTGCCCATCTGTTGCTGAGATGGAAAGGCTCCCAAAGGCAAGTAGGAGCTGAAAAGGGCTGGAGATGTCAAGGGAGCGGGTGGTTTGGGCAACATGGAACAAATTACTGTAACGTTTGGAAAAGTTCTTCAGGGTGGTGGAGAAGGCTGGGGCTAGTGTACTGTGAGGATATAAGTCATGCAGAATATGTACTCCTAAGAAGCTAGGCTTCATTAGTACTACCACTCATAGACTAGCTTCTGTTTTCAAGCTGCTGGGCCTCAGTCGGTCATAGCACTGTTGTGGGTCCTTGGCTTTAAGCAACTTAGTGACAATAGTGGAAGCAGTGGGACCGCTTCACTGCTTGCAGGCTTTTTGCAGAGGATTGTTGGACTGTGCCCATAAATGACCACAACAAAGAGCTGCAATGTGTCCTACAGATAAAGGACACCAGTTTGACATGTGTAAACAAGCATAGTCTTTCTTGCTTTAAATTCCACTCCTATTCAACATATCGTTTAGAGCACCAGACCTCATCGCTGTGTAGCCATTTCTTTCCCACTTGGTCTGCTTCTGATTAGTGTAAGGGAATTACATATAGAAATGACAGTGTAATAAAGATGATGAATGGTCAATGAAGAAGCTGCAGATTACGAGGAAAGGAAGTTGGCTACTGAAACATAGCTCAGAGTAAAAAAACAAAAGGGCAAAATGAAAAACCAGACACAACAATATAAAGTTCTAACTCTGCATGTAAAAGCCGCTTGAAATCCTCCTACTGGTATTCTAACTGGTGTACCAGGCATAATGTGTAGAACAGCAATTTCCCAGTGGAAGTAAAGTATTCAGATGCATGTAAGGGGACTAAATGCCTTTTAGATCTGGCCTTCAGATCAAGCACTTACCCTGAAATGCCTTCATCTCCACTGAAATTCATTCTTCACAGGGAATAGGAAAAAACAGTTAAAGAGTTTTGAAATAACCAACCAACGTTCTCTTTAGATAAAGAATCTAGACTCGGGTGTTAGTAAGTCTGTGGCTTCCTGAAGCTCATACATGGATTTTACAGACCAGGCTGAGTCATGGGATGACTGGATGACTTTATATCCTTAATCAGATTTTGACTGAACAGTTATTTTACTTCTCTTTGCACCTGAGGTGCTTGCACCCCCTTCTAAGCAAACAACATGAAGTGGGTAACAGCGTCCTGGTATATTTTGCAGTAGTTCTGATCCCTCTGGACTCTTGCCCACTTTTGCTGTTTGAATCAGTAGTCTTTCATTTCAGAAGGTGTTTCAGCATGCCATTTGGCAAATGGGGGGGGTGAAGTAGCACAGAGGAGGAGACCTGGGGAGTGGAGGAGTGGGAGGTGGGGGCAGAAATGTTTACTTAATGAGCCAAATAACTCAGCTGTCCAAAAATTTCCCTAAAGACATTAACTTCTCATGTCTGTGTGAGCTCCTACAGAGAGGAATGGAATGTGACATAGTTTTCCATAAAATGCTCCAGAGAGAAGATTGATCCACTGCTCTATGTTGTGTTTCTGCTCTGGCTACAGTAGACTGTACTACTTTGAGGCCATGGTCTATTTATTTTGTTCCTTTAATCTGATACGTGCTCATAAATGGATTTGATATTATGTTGCTCTGACAGAACTGGAGACGATGGTAACTCAGTCCAGCTCTCTGTCTCTTTTTAATGCTTTTCACTGTATTGAAGTAACACAAGATAAATCTCATTCTGCAGTCTCTGGATGTATTGAAGAAGCAAGTGTGTCTGACCATGCAAAGCAAAGAACTACACACCACATTCCAAGGCAGGACACGTGGAAGGGATAGGAACTATCCAATTATTTTAAAGAAATCTATTTCAAGAAAGTGGCTTAGTACTTGATGAAGAAGTTGAATTGACAGCCCAATGATGGGCATGTGGTTGGCAGAGGAAGGTATCAGACTCCAATTTTTCAGTCATGCTATGAGGGATGCTACTGGCCTTGTCTGTGAGCAGCAAGTCTTACTCCAATAGTAAGACTGTAGCTATGATGTTACCTATTTTTTTCTCTCACTTTCTCTTTAGATTTCTTATGACAGTGCAATTCATTGCACTAATGACATCCACGCTAAGGAAGAAGCCTGTCTTTAAGGGGCTGATGCCAACATTTATTTCAGATAGTTGACTGGACAACTATCATAGATGGCTGCTTGTGAGTCATTAGTTTATCTGAACTTAATTATAACATGGTAATTTAAGTCTTTTTACTTCAACTAGTTGACTGCTAGTCCCACAGCTGGGTTTTTTTTACAAATTTTCTGTAATTTCTTATTATGCACTCTAAACAGTTGAGGCATGGCTTAAAGGTTGTTAGTGGTTTCTCTGTTATGATTTTTGAATCAAAACCAATGCCAACCAATGTGTCTCAGCACATGTAACCAGACCCTAAAGCAAACTGATCTTCACTCTCTAGCACACATAAACAGTACTACAACAGCCCTTGAACAGCATGTCAGCTTGGACCGACTAACTATTTCTGGAGTAACAGAAATAGTTCAGTGTTCTTCAGTGACAAACTAACATGTATGCCTCACTGAAATAAAGAGCTGTTTATATACACAGATTTTTCAGGTTCAGAATTCTCAGGAGAATTAGCTGAAGGTGACAAAAATAATTAAGTATTTCATCAAGAATAGCTAAAGAAACCTTTGAATTATTTCATACATCACTAATGAGCAAAATTTTAGTAGCCAAAACACCACAAGCATTCATGGAAATTCGTCTCATGATGCTGGCTGATGAAATTTTGCCAGCAACATCACTGGTTTTGCTAAGACTTGGAAGTGGTCCCAAGTGAAAAGATCAGCCTATACTAACCTCTTATTTAAAAATAGTTTTTAAATTACCCAGATAGTAAACACTTTTGTTGTTTATTTTCTTTTTTTTTTCCTTTTCTTTTCCTTTTTTTTTTTTTCCTCCCCTATTGGATGGTTATAAAAGGTCCCCAGCATGGGGAGCAGTTTTCTGCTGTATTTTGTTGAGGGAAAGTCTGAAGTAAAGGGAAAGTGTACCAAGTTGGCAGACTGAAGTGTAAAACTTGGTTTAAGTTAAAGGTTAAGAGACTGTTGACTTAACTCGACTCCAGGTGTGCAGTATGACCTAAATCATCCTCCTCTGAAATCCTCCAAAGACTTCCTATCTCAGTGATAACACACCAAGTTTTCAATACAGCTTCTTAGTCATACTTCTTGAGAAAACAGTATGACATTTTATGGTTTCAGACATGTTCTTACAACTTAGTGGAGCAGAACAAATGGAAGAATGAAGAACCTTGAACAAAATCCAATATGCCTTCTCTTTCAGGAAAGTTTGGGTTATATCCTTCCACTACTGCCTTGCTCCTTAGCCCAGCCTATTTTTTAAAGTGGAGGGAAGAAGAAAGTCTGAAGATTTTTTTGGAGTATCTACAACAGAATTTGATCCTAACCTCACAAGGGAGTTTCCTCCCATAAACCATCCCACTCAGTTCTGCAGAATCAGAAAGGCTGAAAGCCTTGAATAAACTGTAAAGTTGTTGAAACAAATGTTTCAGTGATCCTTTAAGCTCTACCTCTAAATCTTTGTCAGGTCATTCATTATCACTTCTCATAATGAGAACAGAATGAAACAGATTCCAATGGCTCAGTCAACATTGTATGAGTCTCAGTGACACGTTCTGCCTCATTTTTCTTCAAGGAATATTGAATGAACCTCTGGGTAAGCCATGAGTTTACCATGATTTTGAAAAGTAAACAGGTTCTCTGCACTGAAGCAACATTAAAATTTGACTCTGCACCTCCTGCACATATTTACTGTTGTTGAAAACTAGGGATACTTATTTAAAAATCCACTACTTCTCTGTGAGGGAAGTCAAAGGTAAGGTTAAGGCCAGCAGCCTAGTGTTCAAAGAGAAGGAACCTGGTTCTGAGGTACTGAACCTGTACCTAACTTCCATCTTACTTTTAAGGTGCCAAGTACTCGACAGCTTTGAGGTCACCAGAAGCTGCTTAAGAGCCAACCTGTTTGACAGTATGAAAGGTGATTTAATATTTTAGGCATAAACCTATGCTTCACATTTTTTAAAACCTTGGCTTGATGGCTATTGGCAAAACTGCTATGCTTTCAGGAAGGGAGGTGGAAAGGGTCATAATTTGGTCATCAACATTTGATGCATCCCAGAAGAGGACATAAAAAGGTCTCACACTAGGAGTGATGTGTTGTTGTTGGCTGTTCTTGTCCCCAGCTGTGATTGAAATAGATTCATCATTTTAGGAGTGAGAATAAAAAAAGTAAATTGTCAAGTCCCTTGGCTGCTTTGTGCTTGGTTTTAAAAATTACAAACTACTGTGATTTTTTAATCTGAGATCTGACTATTTTGTCTGCTTGATCACTTTGAATAGTTGCCAGCGTGACTTCTTTCAGAGGGGAAAAGACCATGGCAAACGTCTTACTTTACATATTGAGATGTAAATGTTAAGTGAAATAAGCCCTCTCTTTGCCATTCCAGACTCCATGGTACTCTCCGTGCAGAAGTAACCTATGGGCAACAGAGTAGCCAAGAATCTAAAGCAGCAAAACGTAATCCATCCTTCCCACATCTTCTGAAGCCTGAGCTTCCCTGATGTTTTTCACCTTGCCTGTCTCCACAGTGCTATTCAAGTACTGCATATAACAGAAAGCCTTGCTTTTCATTAGTGTCCAGTTTCCTTCTTTGATGTCCTTTTAAATTTAATGTACTATTAATAGGTTATTGTTGAAAGATGCCAAGTCAGGAGGGAGGGACAGGCAGGCCAGTTCTCTAGCAAGACCAATCTAGTTTTTGCAATTCAAGATGATTGTCTGAAAATATAATCTGAGTATATCCCCCTTCTCTCATCCTTCTCCTTATAAAGCCCTTTACTCTCTCTGTCCCCACAGAAAATGTGCCCTGGAAAGGGGCAGACAGCCTTGTCACAACTGAGCTTAACCCTCAGATGACAACCTTGCTGCATGCATCCCAAATGACAGCTTTGTATCTGTAACCACCTCTTCTTTGAAGAAGAGGTTGGATCATGCCTTTGATTTCTTCGTTCAAAGACATCCATGATAATGGGCTGAAGAAAACATCTATTCAGATGGAACTAGTTGGATGTCACCAATTAATTTCACGTAGAGCAGACAGACAATTCTTCAGACAGATCAGTCGTCAGATTGTCAGTAGCATTTGAACAATCTAAACAGGACCTCAAGTAACAATGAAGGGTGAAAAGCTCTATGCCAACTTGGAAGTGTTGCTCCCCTGACAGGATCAGTTGTTAATATGCTACAGGATGGCTTGGATTGCTTGGAATGGTAAAGTTGCAGGGGTGAGAGCTCACCTGGGACAAGAAACTAATTTATATAAATAATTAGGAGGTCATGCAGAATAGAAATGTTGTTCATAAATTTGGGAACTAGAAGAGGACACGAAGATGCAAGGTCTGTAGACCTGTGACTATGGGTCTAAAAGAGCATAGTTACATTTATTTCAGAAGGGTATGAGGTTACTTCCTCCTTAAAACATTCAATTGACTGTTAGCTTTGTGGATTCATTTATCTTTGGCTTGGGAACTGAAAGGAGTATGCAAAATGGTTTAAAAAACCCTGTCCTTGTCCAGTGTTTGTGATGGACTGAAGCAGCAATCTGTTTCTGTATAGATAAAATTTTACTATCAGCCATGATGGCATTAATTTAGACAAATCTTAGCAAGTCTTGAAGGTTTCCTTCTATTTACATTTTTGCAGCAGAGAAGTGAGTTCGGTGGGACTACATGCACTATGGAAAACTAGCCTAGGAAATTCAGAACAAACCAAATTATATTAAAACCTCAAGTGAGCTCAGTGTATACAAACTGCAGTTACAACAGTAACATCAGGTCAGTTTGATTAAGAGATATCATCAAATATTCTTATTATGGTCAGTACTTGAAATGTTACATTTAAATCAAAATAATGAACCTCTAGGAACCTTTATTCTCCTAATAGTATCTCTGGGCACTAATGTTAGTGGTTAACTACCACCTACACAAAACTCTTTCTACAACATGCTGTGGTTTGCCTAGATGGCCAAATGATGATATATACTTGGTTGGTTTTTCAGATCTGAAGAGACACCACAGTGAAGTGGGATGCATCATAAACTACTTCAAAAATGTTGACGTGAATCACAGAAGAAAAACAGCTTCAGTCTAAGTATTATATATGAAGACACAGAAAAATCTTTTCTTGCCCACTTTTTCTGCCCACCCACAGTTCCCTGCAACCAGTGGGGAGAAGGTGAAGGGATTTTTTTTTTTTCTATGCCAGTAGTTTATCTTGTGTTATTTGCATGACAGCAGCTGTGCTAGGAAGACAGTAGTTTTGAGGGACAGAAACTCGGTCTGGCCATGAGAACGTATGTTCTTAAGATACAAAGACAAGTCTCATAGCTTGAAAGTTTGTGGTTTCCTTTTAATCCAGTGCTGTGCATTGGGTTCTTTGGAGCTATGGTGGGAAAGAGTACTTCATGTGGGGATTGGCAACACCACGGGGTTGCATTTGGAGGTCATTAGTAACGCTGCTTTCAATGTCGCCACGTACATTTGGCAACACCCTTTGGGCCTCCTTCCTTGTTTTGCAGCCTTGTGTGCAGCATGTAGCAGTCACAGATGAAGCAATCAGCTACATCACAGAGTGAGAGGTTCTACAGAAGTAACTGGGCAAGTACAGGTCTGATAGTCTAAAAGCTTCTTTGACTCTCGCTCTCTGACACCAAAAATTTTCCAGCCTGAATTCTCACAGCCAAGGAGCTCTGCTCTGCTCCCCTCCTCTGCTGTGATAATTCCCCCTGCCAACCTCCACTGCCACTCACTATGTTTTCTATTTCACCACTGGCAACAAGACAAAACAAAATAAACCAGCAGGTATGACTCACTGCCCACCTCTCTGCCTCTGCAAACATGCACTTTGCCTCCTGGATGAAGCCAGGCAAAAATGGTACAAGGAGAGACACAGCGAAAGACAGTGGGACACAGATAGAAAGTGTCACAGTGATGCTTCTGAGCAGAAGGCAGTGGTGGGGCCCAAACATGTCCACAAAGTAAGAGAACATTCTCTAATGAAGACAAAGCATGGTGAGAATGAATGCATGAAAGTCCAGCTCCTTCTTTTAAACTGAAACAAAAAATTCATAGTTGATGTAATAAAAAATTACTGTCACTTTCAGACTTTCTCTTCTCTTTTCAGTACCTTGCCTGTTTAAAAAATACAAAGACCTTAAAAAATCAGCTGCAAGTAATTTTGCCATATTAAAAACAAACAGAAATCCTGAAATTAATCCCAAGGCAGCAGCAGGCTATGAACTAAGATCTTGTTCAAAGCTGGATTTCTATCTGCTAATACAGACAGCTCAGCCAAAAGAAATCTTTATTTTCACCAGATGCCACATGTGGCTTAAGTATTCCCACACATCTGCATTAGAATAATTTTCAGAGAGAAGATAAATCCTTCCCTGGACAACATAAATGTAACATTTGTGAACTTATCTTAAGATGATCCTTCCTTTTCCACTCTTTTACACAATCCTCTGACCTTTCAGGGATTAGGACATTCAACAAAGGTGGAGTCACTTACTAGACAGACTGGACTGTTGAGCTCAAATGAGTGCTAATCACAATCTAGACAAGGGTACATCATTCCAGCTAACATCCAAAACTGCAGGAGTGTGAGGCAACGTGACAGAATGAAGACTAATAATTTTGGTGTTGTGGTCACATTTTTTTGAAGTGCTTCATGTGTTGACAATTCTAAATTGTGCTTATTTTTGTCACAGAAAGAAGATTGTGACTTCAAAAGCACCTTTAAGAATGCACACTGGGGATATGTTTGAAAGAGATGGTGGAGGAGTTAGCTAAGTGTAGTGCCCTGGGGAATAAATGGGTTAATCAAGGTGAAGGAGAAATCATAGTCAAACCTTGTAGCTCTCCTGAAACCCCACTGAAGATTTATTTAAGGATTATAAACATTCATTTTTTTCATGTGTCCTGGTTTGAGGCAGGATGAGGCAAATTTTCTTTTTACTGACTTTTTTCTTTTTTCCCCTCAGTGAACTTTCTTTTAACTAGCAGCAAGTTTTCCAGCTAGTGAACTGATAATGCTGGAAAGTTTATGCTACAGCCAAGACATCAAGGATGCTTTGCTCTGCTTAGGTCAGTAAAGAAGCAGAAGAGTGGTATCTGCAAGCCCCCATAGGAAGGAGTGGACTAGATGGACAGCAATATTGACCAAAGTATTACTTTCCATATACCTCAGTAAGCTCAGTGTAAATTCAGGGATAATTGAAGTCAAGTCCCTTCCTGCTTTTTCTTCACTTCCATTCATGGCTGGCAAGCTGGGAGGACTCCATCTAACCACCACTATTGATCCTTAGGCTCGTGTGTTCCTGACCCTCATAACTCTACCATCAGCTCCTGTCTGATCTGCCCCTCTCTCCAGCACAGGGGTCCGGGACATTTGGGAACTGCTCACAGCTCAGGAGATGTGCACATACTTGTACATTTGCACAGATTTCCTTTTATCATTAGTATTTAATTAAAGCTGTCTAGTTTAGTTTTCAACTCAGGAAGTCTCTATCCTTATTCTCTCCCCTTTCCC
>NW_009953491.1:1004208-1010210 GCF_000747805.2 Chaetura pelagica | reverse complement strand
AAAATCAGAGCATTATTTTTGCTGGTTTAATTGCTGATTCTGAGTCAAACCATGACATCAAGCTAATCAAGAATGATGGAACATTTTAGGTTGGAAGAGACCTTAAAGACCATCTAGTTTCAACCCCCCTGCATGGGCAGGGACACCTCCTACTAGATCAGGCTGCTCAAAGCCCCATCCAACCTGCCCTTGAACACTTTCAAGGATGGGTCAGCCACAACTTCCTTGGCCATCTGTGCCAGTGTCTCACCATGCACACAGTGAAGAATTTCTTCCTAATGTCTAATCTAAATCTACCCTATTCTAGTTCAAAGCCATTACCCCTTGTCCTCTCACTACAAGCCTTTGTAAAAAGTCCCTCCCCATCTTTCCTTTAGCCCCTTCAGGTACTGAGAGATCGCAGTAGCACCTTCCCTTCTCCAGGCTGAACAACCCCAACTCTCCCAGCCAGTTTCCATAGGAGAGGTGTTCCAGCCCTCTGATCACCTTTGTGGCCTTCCTCTAGACTCAGTCTAACAGCTCCATGTCCTTCTTTTGTTGGGGGCTTCAGAATTGGACACAGAACTCCAGGTGGGATCTCACAAGATCGGAGCAGAGGGGAAAATCAGCTCCCCTGACCTGCTGACCACACTTCTTTTGATGCATCCCAGGACACAGTTGGCTTTCTGGGCTGCAAGTGCACATCACCAGCTCATGCTGAGCTTCTCATCAACCCTCAAGTCCTTTTCCTCTGGGCTGTTCTCAATGCATTCCCCACTCATCCTGTATTTGTGCTTGGGATTGCCCCCATGCAGGTGCAGGACCTTGTACTTGGCCTTGTTGAACTTCATGAGGTTGTATGGGCCAACCCCTCGAGTCTGTCAAGGTCCCTCTGGATGGCATCTCTTCCCTCCCTGTGTGGTGACACTACACAGCTTGGTGTCATCAAGAGACTTGCTGCAGGTGCACTCATTTCCACTGTCCAGGTCACTAACAAAGATGTTCAACAGCACCGGTCCTAGTACTGACCTTTCAGGAATGCAACTCATCACTGGTCTCCACTTGGACATCAAGCCATTGACTGTAGCTCTTTGAGTATATCCAGCCAGCCAATTTCTTATCCACTGAGTGATCCATCCATCAGGTCCACGTCTCTCCGATTTAGAGGCAACAATATGCTGTGGGACAGTGTCAAATGCTTTGCATGAGACCAGGTAGATGACATCAGTTGTTCTTCCTAGGTGATATTAAACTGAATTGAGAGCAGTTCTCTTCAGGCCACCACAGCTTAATAAAGAAAAACTAGAGGAAGCCTGGTGGCATCTGAAATTAGCTTAAAACCTTAAAAAAAAAAACTTCTCAAAAGACATTTTCATTAAAGCACCAGCTTTGTAAGAAGAATTGTTGCTTGCAAGACAGTGGGAAACAAGCAAGAACCTGGAGAAAAGTGTACTATTTGTTACATTAGGAAGAAGAGAGCTGGAGTAGCATTCAGATCTATTCTTATCTCAGCCTTCCTGTTCATTTTGGTCTGCTCTTCTAGTCCAGGACCTTCCTTTCCAAGGTGGCAACAGCCTGTTTGTATTTGCTGCTTCACACCAGTGTTGAGTATGTCAGCACTTATCTGACATCTGTTTAGATGTGGAGAGCAAGAAACGATGAACAAAGCTGAAACTGAGATAAAAAATACCTGACTTCTGGGAGGGGAGATACTATTATCAGAGATATTGCACAGAAGAAGGACGTGGTGTTCAAATGACATGAACTTTGTCACCAGCTTCAGTTCCGTGTATCAAGATGGGAACATGGACTTCAGAGACAATATAAAGAAAAAAAAAGAAAATCAGCAATTTTGACTGACAGCTTAGCAGTGACTGAAAAACCCCAACCCTTCTGTGAGATGAGGTGACTGGAAAAAGTAAATATTAATGGAAAAGTTAGAAAGAAGGACTTTAGGGAAAGAGGCAGTTGTCATCTACCCAAAATGTCTGTTGAGTACTCTGAAAATGCAAGTTTCAGAGTCCCCAGGCAAGACTTCCAAGCCTCTGGAACTGCCCAAGCCACATGAATGTTAGGGAAGTGTACAAAACCACTGCTTTCCTTTGGCCCATTCACCTAGAGTTGTTAGGGTTTCCTGCCTAGAGAAAAATAATCTACTTCAGGGAATTCAGGAAAAATAGCTGCCTGGAACCACTATCACTTTTTTTCTAAAGCTATAATGATGCCAAGTTCACAAAAAAATAAGCAAATTGTTTTAAGCAACAGCATTAGATTTCACTGATACCAACACAAAAATACTGCACTAATCAGGAATGCTTCATAAATATACTTCCCCCCAACACCAATGATGTGGAAATGAACATTGAATTCTGTCTTTCTCATTCATAAATGCCATCTTTCTACCAGTCATTTCTCCCGCCTGTGTTCTGTGCCTTGCCATGCCACCTCCTCAAACATGGAGCTCAAGAAGTAATTGAAAATAAAAAGGGCTAAGAAAGAGAAGAGGGAAAATAGACTGCAAGGATACATAGTACTAAACCCTATTTGCAAAAAAGGTTTTTCACACCAATGTAGTATTTAAGAAGACAGTGCAGGAGCCCCAGTCCTGCAACCTGTTTGTAAATCACCACGAGCAAAACTGTGAATGGCTGCTCTAGTTTCCTAACCCCATTTTGTCCTCTACCATTCTCACAGCATTGATTCTTCCCCTTATCCAGATGGAGTTGTGTGAAAACAGGGCATGAAGACAACAGCCTAAGCTTTGAAATGGCTTTTTTTGTTCAGGGTTCAGTCCATGATCTTTATTCCCTCCTCCTCATCAGACAGACAGCTTGCCTGAATCCTCTACCCTCTACACCCTGCCCTATCCCATTCCACCTCCTCCTCACCCTGTCTTGAAGATTTCTCTGTGTTTAATTTGTGTAACAACTTCCTTTTCAATTCCAAGGGTTGGAAGGGCCCTCGAAAGATCACCCAGTCCAACCCCCCTGCCAGAGCAGGGTCACCCAGAGCACATCACACAGGAACGTGTCCAGGCAGGTTTGAATGTCTCCAGTGAAGGAGACTCCACAGCCTCTCTGGGCAGCCTGTCCCAGGGCTCTGTCACTCTCACAGGAAAGAAGTTCTTCCTGATATTCACATGGAACCTCCTATGCTCCAGTTTGCACCCACTGCCCCTTGTCCTATCACTGGGCATCACTGAACAAAGCCTGGCTCTGTCCTCCTGACACTCTCCCCTTACATATTTGTAAACATTGATGAGGTCACCCCTCAGTCTCCTCTTCTCCAAGCTCAAGAGACCCAGATCCCTCAGCCTTTCCTCATAAGGGAGATGTTCCACTCCCTTCATCATCTTTGTGGCTCTGCTCTGGACTCTTTCAAGCAGTTCCCTTTCCTTCTTGAACTGAGAGGCCCAGAACTGGACACAATATTCCAGATGTGGCCTCACCAATGCAGAATAGAGGGGGAGGAGAACCTCTCTTGACCTACTAACCACCCCCTTTCTAATGCACCCCAGGATGCCATTGGCCTTCTTGGCCACAAGGGCACATTGCTGGCTCATGGTCATCCTCCTGCCCACCAGGACCCCCAGGTCCCTTTCTCTTTTTCCATCTCCTGTACCATTTTCCCCCTCCCTGCTTTCCTAATGGTAAATGTCTATTCTGGCTTGTGCTTCAGGCAGGCCAGAAACTACTTCGGAAATATACTCCCAGCTTGTCTCCCATAAGGAGTTAAACATAAAGCTAAAGGGAATACTTCAAATTTAAATGTAAATTCTGTACCATTCTATCTGCTTCAGCCAAAGAGCCTGAAACAAAACATTTGTTCAGAGGACGAGAGGTAGCATGTGATAGTTTCTTATTTCTTGCTGGGGAATGCATAAACTGGGACTGAAATGGGAAGCTGTGAAAATGTGGCAACACAAATGCACCTCTGCAAAAATCTTGTGTTCACTGAAGAGGAAGTGAAGAGATTGCCAGGAGGTCCCAGCCGCCTATTGATACGCCATCAAACTTTTCACCCTGGCTGTTCCACCACACCCTATTTTAAATCCCAGCTCAGATTATTTTTATTTTTTCAAAAATAGCTCATGATTTTGTTGGGCCTACAGCTCTTGGAGATTGTGTTGCCACTAAAAACACATAGCTAAACATAAGCGGGTAGAATTCAAAAGAATGGAGCAGATATATTTATTTATAATGTATTAAAAAGCTCTGAATACAGATTCATGTTCCTTACTCAATACTTTTTTTTATTGTTTCACCTGCTATAGACTGGGAATTTAAAAGGCTGACTGGTCATCTAATCTGGCTGGAGCTGCTTGAAGTGTCTGAGGATTCTCTGAGGAAATTTAAACTAAGAAACCACCCACAGTAATAATTCCCAGCTGCCCTCTGAAGGTCAAGGCTCCCTGTGAGAGAGCTCCAGGCTCTCCCAAGTCACAAGGAAGCAGCTTTCTGTGCACCTGATGACATTCCCCCTTTCTACTAATATTTGCCTGGTTGGATCAGAGAAGGAGGCACAGATGTGTCCTGCCATTCATGCAAGGAGCCAGATCTTACCTCACACTCCCCATAGCTGCTGTTCAAAGTGTTCACTATGTTTTTATACGCAGGTTTGTTTTTGGATGCTCTGATGAACCTTCCTGCCATTCTCTTTCCTCCAGGTTGTCTTTTTTGTTGTTGTTGTTTGTTGTTTTTTGTTTGTTTGTTCTTGTCTTTTTTTGTTTGGTTTGGTTTGGTTTTGGTTTTTTAGGTCTGTCCTCTGTAGTTAGATGATGATGTCTCCTTCTGTGATTTCTTTCTTTTTCTAACAGTGTAGTTATCCTTATTTTTGCCTTTTCTGGGCCTTCTGTTGTACCATTCCTAAAGCTAAAGTACCCAGAATGAGACACACTCTTTTTTTTGTAGGGGAATCCTATTTTTAATATTAAAAGGCACTGCAGGAAGCAATTGGTTTGCTTCTGTGGACTCAGGCTGTGTAGAAAAGTCAGATTAATATTTCACTCAGTGGTGACCTCCACTGTACTTCCTACACTGAAACCAGCCTACAGACATATTGCCCACTGGGCACACATGAAGACTGTACACTATTCTTGCTCCCCAGTTCCAAGTGCCAGCTTTCACCTAGTAGGCTTGAGGCTGGTTGAACATTCTTAGCTTTGTCTGGAAAAGAGTAATTCACGTGACGATCCAGCTTCCAGTGGTGACAAGCATTTCTTAATTAGAGTAAGGAAATCTCAGCAATTCAAATAATTAGACCTCATCCCTCCAAGGCAAAAGAATGGCTGATAGAATTACATTTTGCATACCTCATGCTAGGAAAGCCAGGATTTTCTGTTAGAAGCAACCAGTCCCTGGGGTTATAGACTCTTCGATTAGGCAACTGAATTATACAAACAATATTTAGATATTAAATATTTAAAACTATAGCACAAAGACTAGTGAAATGTTAACTTTCTGGTTCAACATGTTCTGTAACAACAAATTAATCTATGGAATGTCCTGCACAACTGTGAATTTTTTTTCTATTTTTTTTCAATACAACAGAAAAAAAAAGTCTCTTGTGAACTTTTGAACCTTTGAACTTTTTTCAACAAAATATCTAAGTTAACAGGGGAAAAATACAGTTTCTAAATAAAGTCTTCCCCTAGGATGGCATTTTTGTCTTGCCAAATTAAACTAACCAAAACTTTTGTTTCTCTAGCAATTTAGCTTCCCAAGAAAAATACACCTGCAGCTATCAGGAGCTTTGCTTAAGCATGCAGTCCTTCAGTTTCATGAACAACATTTGAGGGCACTTCTGCATTGTGGTAGGCTTCTGTCAAAGGAAGGGACAAGCCTGACCTTACCAGCTGAATTGAGCTTGAATTCAGAGGCAACCTGAGATCTGCTTCAGCCTTACCTGGATGAACAACTGATTCTGCAGGCAGCCTCTTTGATCTCATCAAAGCTGATGCTGGAGTCAGGCATGGCCTGCTGCGAGGATAGGTGGGACCTGGTGCTTTGGAAGTAGGTCAGTGG
>NW_009953491.1:1002513-1004161 GCF_000747805.2 Chaetura pelagica | reverse complement strand
CTCTTCCCTTGTGAGCTCCCACCCAGTGCTGGGTGTGGGTGTTGATCTGCCATGTGGGGTGACACAGGCAGATGTTACAGTCCTGGCAGGTTCACTAATTTTGTTTTGAGTCTTTCCACATTTGATGCTATTACAGCTTCTGTTGGCAAAGGCACCTGATGAAGTTATAATCTCTGCTTTTGCTGAAAAGAAAAAACCCACCAAAAAATCCCTTTCCAACCTGGGTGGTTGTGGAAGAAAGCTTGAAAAGAAAATCTAAAAACTTTAAAATCAGAAGGTCATAGGAAGGGAAAGTAAAAACACAATCTGTATTTATCTCTTTATTTTAAAAACACCATGATCTTTAAACCAGTTTCCTTATTCTGAGGGTGCTGACTCACATTTTATGAAATGTGAGTTAGTTTCAGGTTATCAATGCTGATATAAACAAACAAAAAGCATCAGTAGAATTTAATAGCTCTAGTTTATCCAAAAGTCCCTAAGCAGCCTTTTCAGTAAGTGCTTTTCTTCAATGATGCAGCCTTTTTGAAAGAGTCACTCAAAATTATCACTGGGCTCATTTTCCTATTTACTGTTCTTCAAGGTCTGACCACCTATGGAACCAAGCTCCTGAACCCATACTGCTGGTGAAATGCAATTATGATCCATCCTAAGTTTCTATTCCCATTAGGAGGCAGGATTTCACAATATGCCTGAAGAGCAATCTGCAGTGTTTATTATTGTACAGACTAACTGGGCAATGCTTACTTAGTTAAGGCATCAAATTCCTTTGTTTGCTTTGAACCTTCCATTTCTCACTCGTAACGCCAGGGAAAACTCGTAGGAACTGCCTGAGTGTTTTCTCCCAGCCTCATCTCGGGGGTGAGGAAGTAAAAAAGACAAGAGTATCAGCAGGATGTTAGGAACACATCAGCCTTCCTGGAGTGAGTGACCGTGTCGTCCTCATGGTCAACTCAAAGCTTAGACCTAAAATTCAGTTTGCACAGTCCCATTCAAGGATAATCAGCTTCTTACTGGAAACTATTTGCTCGTCATTCAAGATGAACCTCCTCTTCAACCCTGCAGGTGCATCTAGAAGTGAGGAACCCACAAAGATTCCTAGGTAGGCTGTGCTTTCTTGTGTCCCACCTCATTTTGCTGTTGGGGGCTGCATCCCACCTTGCATTACTTGGGTCCCATCCATTGCATAAACAGCAAGCAGGAATTGGTGTGGCAGCTCTCTGAATCTGTGACTTCCCTTGGGCAGAGGTGCAAGCTCCACTGTGGCAAGAGTGATTCAGATTTCAGATTTTTTTTCTTGTCCTGGTCTTGGAGCCATCATTCCATATTTAGCAAAATTTGGAACGCATGGTGAAGAGGAGGAACGGAATCTCTCATAGAAACAGGCCAGCTCTGAAGAGTTGCTGTCAAAGCTGATGCCCACATTTGCCCATGAGACACGAGCAGCAGGAAGAACAGGGGCCCTGTTTTGGCCAAGCTCAGAAGGGAACAACAGGCTTGTAGCTGTGCCATTCACGTTGCCTGCACGCATTACAATGCACACCCCTCTGAGGGAGCATGAACACTTGTGCATCTGTTCATTCCCCCCTCTCCCTCCTCGCCCTGCTCAGGAACATGTCTGCCCCTCATCTTGGCAGCCACTCTCTTC
>NW_009953491.1:998065-1002468 GCF_000747805.2 Chaetura pelagica | reverse complement strand
CTTTGTTTTTCCTAGAGCAGTGCAAACAGTTATTGCAAGGGGAATTTCAGGAAGATTGTGCCTGGCAAGGAAAACTCACTAAATAAATACATGATGTTAATTACCCTTTGCCTGTTTCAAGTGAGCATTTCAAAGTGCTTTGCAAACCATTCATTAAGCTGCAAATTAGTGCCATGAGGTAGCTAAATATTATTAGCACTGTTTTCTGCAGATGGAAGACTGTGACACCAAGGTTGAAATGACCTGGATCAAGTCTGTCAGCAGCAGACCTGAGCCTCAAACCTACGCATTTCAGCTCGCCAGCTCCTTGCTTCATTAGACCTTTGTCTTGTGAGAAGACTTAACTCATGGAATATGACAAAAGCAGGTGAATGTTGGAACAGCAGGTCCAGCACCTGGGCAGGGTGTGTCCCACACAACGGGAGCGTGGCCGACGGGAGGAGCGAGTCCCTGGATTGTGGCGCTGACAAGGCCTCGTGCAGCATGTCCCCCAGACCCTGGAGCAGCTCTTGGCTAACTATAGCCTCTGAAATTAATTACAGCCCTGATTCTAGTCTGTTGCTAACACCTCTGGTGCCCATTCTCACAAACAAGTCAGGCGTTGAAGCCAGCTCTGTGCTTCTGACAATTTTTAGGTCTTGTGTTTCCTTGAAATGGCTCAATGTGTTTCGGGTGCCTCACAAAGCCTTTTCCCTCCCGTTTCCAGTTAACCCCTCCTTCCAAATAAGTGTCCGTGGTGAAGTGTCCCAGCTAAAAGAGTTGTGGAATGCCAGAAGCCAAGACACTGAGGCCTGATGCTGAGAGATGCTCCCAGGACCACCTCTGTTCACCAGTGAGTCCCGGCCGAAGGAACTGAAGTCTGAAGCTGAAAATTAACTCTTTGGAAAGAGTTGTCCAGCATCACTTCCCAAAAGCAGGACTTGGGTAGTGAGGCTGTTTCAACAGCTTTTCATAAGATCTATGCTTCATTATCTGGTTTTGAGTCCTTACATCTGATACCCCCCTAGTTCCTATATTCTTCCACTGCCTCACTCTATCTTCTTCCTTTGCTTAATCATCTTAAGCCTGTTCTCAACAGAAACTCTAAATTAATGAACTAATAAAAGAACAAGAACATTTAAGAGAGGAGCTTTCAGCTTTGGGTGTCCATCTTTGAGGTGGACATTTACAGTACTGAGCAGATTTCAAAAGCATCATTTGGGCATTATTAGGTGACTGGCAGCTGTTGTGCACCAAAAGCAAACTTGCTCTGCAATGGTAAAGAAGGTTATAGCTGAGGTAGCATAGTTTATAAGGGAGATGGAAAATGCCATCCCCTGGCTTGTTGTACATATCAGCTCCATGCCCAAGTGGTGCTAAATGCCTTTTGAAGTCTGCCCAGTACGGCACACATGCCAATGAAGCTGTGCATTTGCTTGCGTGTCTTTCTACTCATACATATACCTTTATTTATCCATTTCTCATTCCCATATTTATGTAGATAGGTGATACAGCAGGTTTACAGATGCAGTGAGCCACTAGGTGGGGCTGCCAGAGGAAGAAGACTGATGTGGGATTCTGTGCAATCCATCAGGATCAAGCCGAGTTGTACGTTTAGTATCCTGGCTTGTGTGGGATCTTTAGTGAAAAAGATCAACCATAATAGCAGTGTGCAGCACCTGTAATCTCACCACGGGAAGGGAAGCAGAGATGCTTTTCAAGCCAAAATGCACAGTATTTTACCAGGAAAAAAAAACATTGCATCCCTCCAATTGTAAACTCTGGGTGAATGTGCTTATACATTCAGAGCATGAGGTAGATGGTAACAAACCACACACTTGTGGATTATCCCACTTTTTCCACATTTGCATTCTCAAAACCACTTTTGGTGCCCGTGGTTTAACCTCTGTTTCCCTAACTCCTGTTTATGAGTTGAGTGGTCACATGTCATTATGTTGAGTGGGAAAGTGTGTACAGGGGCTAAGGAGGTAGAAGTGGTTCCATATGGTGGAAGAACCAACTATGTCGAAGTATTAAAAAAATATAGAAAGAGGGAAAAGCAAGAGTAAAATCTTTCTAGGAGATTGGGAACCTGAAATGCTTATGACCTCATATGAAGGAAACAGTTGTCTGCATGTGAAAGGGGAATTTAGAAATACTGATGATATAGGTTTCAGTATATGAAGTAGGGTTGAAGGTTAGATGGGTTTACCTTGCTCTGCTCTCTGATGATTCAAGACAAAGGCTGAAAAATTCCAGTTGGAGGACAGGAGGCTGCTGAGAGATGGTGAAACTGCCAGCCTCCTGTTTTAAATTTTTGATCAGAATGAAAAAAAACAAAACAAAACCGCAAACACTTCCACCTCCCCCCAGAAAAATCCCCCCAAAACAATGTTAGAAATCCATTTTAGCTCTGTTCACAATAGTACTATGAAGTTGCTGGCGCAATACTGAGTATGTGTTTGTGGTTTCTTGAGACAATTCATCTAGCAAAGTCAGAGTCCTTATGCCTCAGGGAAAGGCAAACAAAACACAACAGATAGTCCATTCAGAGTGGTTAGCAAGGGTCAAATTTATTATAATATTAGATAGTAAATGAAATACCACAAAATTATGAAAAAAACAACAACAACAAAAAACAAAACCCAAAATAAAAACAAACCAAGAAATGGTCTTTTGTATACCACATTTGAATAAAAAACAGACAGCAATGACAAAATTCTGTTATTACTGGATGAGGATGCAGTGTTCTCTGTGCTGACAAACCCAGCTTACAGAATGACTTCTGCCACTATAATCACTTTTTATTCCTGGTAGTTTTATTTAAAAGATCAACCAAAGAAAGAGGAATGGGAATTCAACCCCAGAAAACATTCTTCTGTGATGTAAGCATTCATTGGTGTCGTGTGCTGTAAAAATCTGGTAAATGAGAGAAAGTTTCAGTTGCCAAAAATTGCTGAAGTATCCACATCTTTTATTATACACCATGAAGCAATTTGGGAAGCCAAGATTTTTTTGATGCAGGGACCCTTCTGAAAAATCAAGCGTCTACTGACAGATTTCTAGCTGGGGACCCAAAATGCAACACATTTATGAATATTTAGGTCAAAGTTCTTTGGTTTTGGGAATCAAATCTGTAATCATAAGCCAATCCCAAAACAGGGTTCAGAAACCAGCTTGACTGGCATTCATACAGTTCATTTTTGGTGGTCCTTAGGATTGCAGACTTGAGGTGAGACTGGTTTCAGAAGGGAGACTGAGAGAAACTGCATATGGCTCAAGAGCACTTAGCTATGCCTTCAAAGCAGACTTTGTGACAGTCTTTGCCAATACAGCAGATGATGCACAGACACCAAGATGAAATTCCGATTTCTCTTTGCCCTCAGCTTCAGTGTGTCCAGGATTTAAACCCAGTTGTTTTAGGGTCACATCCAGTACTCATTTTATCAACTCAGAGACTTCCATTTACTTCCATGGGAGCTGGATCGTACTCTCAAAAGCCAGTTAACTTGCAATCACAGCTCAGGAAAAAGTGCTCCATTTCATTATTTCAGAAGTGAAAGTAGAATGGATTGGACTTGAGGGGGGAGGAAGCAGAATGACAGCCACTGGTCCAGACTACTCCAGCTGGCACCAGGGTGGCAAAGCCAAGCCTGCTTCATGCCTGTGAAAGAGAACTGGGTTTCTTGCAGCAGGTCTAAAACTATTCCTGAGGCAGGTTTAAACCTGCAAATTGTACAAAAACACTTTCCATCTGACTAGACATCCTGTTACAAACCTGTTCTATGCTCTGTAAAGCTGCTGGTGGGTGGCTTTCAGTTGACTTCCTCCCCACACACGCACTCATTGCCCTTTGCTTCCAAGCCAGAAAGATGAAAAATCATATATACTTCCATTCACCAAGTGATCTCCAAACCAACTTAATACTGGTTCAAGTCTTCCTCGTCTTATAAATCGGATTCTTTCTGTAGATTGTTTACCTACCACTTCTACTGTGTCTCAAATAAATTTAAATCTGCTGAAGTGGTAAAATGTGCGAAAGATATAGTGAATGGTCTGCAGACTGTACAGTGGAGCCATTATTCTAAGAGGAAATAGGAAAAGCAATCATAAAATTTTGAAAAATTATGCAATAACTTTGTAGTTATTGCCCATCTGTATTCATTACAATGATCTACTTCACTGGCATATAAATAGAACTGGCAAGTAAAAGATGTGCCGTTTGCCTCCAGACACAGCACTAGGCTTCAGCAAATGAAATTCATTAAAGGCTTTAGAAAAAGTATAGTAAATGTTCATCAACAGTTGGAATCTAACCATTTCTCTCTCCCACCTCCCGTTTTACCTCCTCTCATGCTTCTCTGTCCCCCGCTCAGGGCACTTTTGGAAGAAAGATGGCAAAATTTAATCGCTTCATTTGTAGG
>NW_009953491.1:964154-997961 GCF_000747805.2 Chaetura pelagica | reverse complement strand
TAGGGAAACCCTGGTACACTCCATTACTTCTCTTTCACAAGGCAAAAAGTCATGTAAATCACACCTAGTGAGTGCACCCATTAGAGCTTCAGTATGACAACTTTATGCCTAATACTCTCCAAACATGGACCACACAAAACTAAGATTGTAAAACTGCCGCTGACTCACAGCTGCTTTTATAACACGCACAGAGCTCAAAATGACTTAACTTATATGGTTTTTAATCATGTTTGGGCATAGGATACCTCTCCCTGATTCAAGACAACATATGTTAAAAAAGAAAAAAAGAAAAGGAAAAAGCAGAATATATTTGGCAGATCTTTTCCCCTTGCAGTTCCCACAGAGAAATATGTCAGTATAATGAAAAAATGATTGTTTAGTTTTGTGAAGAAAGGGGATCCTGACAAGTGTTCCTTCCAAAAATAATAATAATTAAAAATAATAATTAAAAAGTTATTTTTTATGTGACCATGGGAGGGGAATGAGGTAGGAAAGGTGGTGTTTTGGGTTCAGGTCCTCAGCTTGTGGATATCTGCACAAAGCCATGGAAGCAGCTAGAGCTACACACACCGTCTTTGAGTCCCAGGGCTGCAGGGGTGCGTCCTTCCTGCCTCCAAAGAACATCTGCATCAACAGGCCAGCGCTGTCACCAGCTGAGGACCTGGCTGATGCCATTCACAGAGCTGGATGAACAGCTGGAATGAAGCATGAACTATTCAAAGATATCCTGGCCGAACTGCCCCACAGAGCTGGGAGCCTCTGGTGCAGAGGCTGCCACTGCGGGCTCCCGGGTGAACAAAGCGCGCAAAAGGCGCCTGCAAGTGGATCCAAAGATGTGCTTCAGACCAGAGGTCCCATTGCTCCCCTCCAACAATGTGACATGCATCACCACATTTCACTGAGAATCTAATTTCTTTGCACAATAGCTTTTTTTTTTTTTCCCCACCCTCCCTAAGGCTACAAATGAGGCTGAGGGGGTAACTCTTGCATGGTGCCTAATGGAATCCCTTGCATTTGGAAAGCAAAAACAAGGGGTTTATAGAATCAAGCTAACAGGCAAACCAATTGACATTACAATGGTACATTAGCGTATAGTCTTTCAGTATTCAAGCCACAGGAAAAAAAATAAAATACCCTCCACTAAACTATAAGGGTCTGACTGAAACCCACAAAAGCTGGGAAATACGGTGAGGTCTGACTGAAAAGCCTGTCCTTACTTCACCCTTGAGGAAAAAAGTAGAGCATATAGATAATGTTGGCTGCTTTTTACTGGGCCCCAAACACACAGCAGAGCTTTGAGTCCCACAAACCGAATAGGAGGTTTGCAACTTTATCCTCTCTCCCATTCCCACAAAACCAGACCTCTCACTCACGTGCTTGGAGGGCAGCTGCTTTCCTTCTGCCCAAGACCTTCCTTGCCACAGGTGCCAGTATTGGCTCTGCTTCCCTCTTTTATAAGCTCTAGGTTAGCACCTGTTATGCTTTTCTCTCTCTTTGCCCTCACAGGAAGAGGTTTTGATAGCAGCAACACAGGAGAAAACAATGCCCAAAAAAAGTGAGCAGAACATCTCTGGATGCCTGGTTCCTGATGAATTCATGTCCTGCCCTTTGTTCCCATACTCCCCATTCCCACCATCTCTAGCACATCCACGACATCTCCGTACGCCTTAGAAGTCAGCTGGAGCGGTAATTCCAGCTGGTTTAGGGCAATGCCTGTGCTGCCTGCTCAGCTGGTTGCTAATTTTCCAGTTGGATAAGGAACTAAGTTATAATTTCATTTTCCTCAGCAAGAATGCTAATCTGAATCTTCTTCTTCCCTTTTCTTGGAAATGCACAGGCACTTGTCTTCACTTTTACCCAGCTGCAAAACTGATTTGAAATGGACTAGTGAGTTCAAAAATTCTTGGGAAGGATGGATGGATGGTATGTTCATGGAAAAATGATTTCCATCACAGACATATATATATCCTATCAAAGAAGCTTTGAATAAAAAATAGAGAGTTATCCACAGAAGCACTGCTGATTCTACTCTGCAGATTGTGGATTTCACTTCCACCTAAGATTCACATAATGAAAGTTACTCCCCTGCATAAGGCTCATCTCAGTCTCTCTGAGTCCTCTGAGGTGGCTGCCATGGTGATCAGTCAAGCAGTGTTGCCATTCTTCTGGGTTTCCCATCTAAAAATAAATTAACCTGTACACATTTAAGCCTCATGTAGGTGTATGTATAGGATCCTCCACCCCTGTTTCTGCATCATTGCAGGTTCTAAGCTCTTTACCACATGTTTTCAACAAGCCATATTCTCTACTCTGGAAGGTAGGAAAGTAATTTTATTTCTAGTTTTCAGGTGAAGAGCTGAAGACTCTTGAAGATCAAAATCCTAGTAAAGTATCCAGTTTCTGTGGTTTTCAAGAGTATTTAGTGACTTATGTACATTTGAGAAATTAGGATCAGTGGCCTCAACCCAGTACTTACCAGACGTTCATGGAAAAAAGTTTAACTTGGTTTCAGATCCCAGATTAATGCTCTAGTTCCATCCTCTTCCCTCCATCCCAAATGACGTATAATGTAACCAGCTGAGGGTGAAAAAATCCAAAACAACAAAACTCAAATATATAAGGAAAAGAGAAGGAAATATTTCAGTGTTATTTGTACAGTTTTTCAGTCCCATGTTACTTATAGCCTAGACTCAACCCTATGCTGAGGACACTTTAAAACATGTTGTAAATTAGAGAGGTCTTGAAGAAAGCAAAATCTCTTTTTGCCTCCCCAACCCCACCCTAGTTCCCATTATTTAAAAGACACTTTGCTCTAATGAAAATCAGCTTTTGGTTCTGAAAAAAAGCCCTCAGATTAACAGTATTAGGACATCTTTTCTGTAATGCTACCTTCTAGAGGAGAAACAGCATGCTGGAAGGATGGAAGCAGCTTCAAACTCTGCTTGAAGCTGGGGAACTAAAGTTCCTCTGCAAACAAAGAAGCATAAATTCAATATAAAAAGCAATGTTCCACATTATTTATGGTTTGGCATGAGCCTACAGGCTGACAGCTTGGGACACTAAAGCAATGGGTGCACCCCATGAAAGACAACCCAAAAGTTCTGACACTGAAGCAGAATGATTAGGGCTATTCAAATAATCCAAATGATTTGCTCTTTTTTTAAGCAAGTACATGTTAAATACTTGGGATTTATTTTTTATTTTCTTCCCCCTCAGAGGAAGGGAGGGCATTGTTTAGCTTTTAGACAACATAGCTGGGCAACCTGAGGACACATGGAATAAATAATGTAGAAAATGGTGCAAAGCCACTTAGACCACATGTGGTCTTCTATAATCTCCATGTGGTCATCTCTAATCAGTTTTGCCTCATTAAAGATATCAGATAGTTTCCAGGTTTGGAAAATGAGTGAAAAAGAAAGTATTTCTTCACTTTAGAGAAGAACTAAATACCAAGGGACAAGACAAATGTATGTGATATCACAGATGCTGTAAAAGGGAGGACAATCACATTCAGGGAAGTTAAAAATGTGACAAATCTTACTTTTGTGGATGTCACTCTAACTGAAAACAAAAAGAAGTATTCTATAGATGGCTCTAGAAGTTTAAGTAATAATGAGTTATGATTTATTCATCTGCCTTTATTTCTAAATAGAATTTTGATAATGTTAGTGTTTTATAATTCTTAACCTTCAAACTACAAACAAGGATGGAGAGTAGTTTATGAGCAAATGAGTGCACAAATATTTTTTGGGACGTGCCATAGCACTGTTGCTGACATCAAAAGTTAACAATATTGACCCAGACTCCTAAATCACAAGCTTGGATGAAAAAAAAATTAGCTCCCAAAAGCTCTTTTAATGGTATATTTGAGTATCAATGTTACTGCTTTTTCTATTTGAGCCTTCTGCATTCATTTTTCCCAGTTTTTGTTTTTTTGAATGAAGCAAATTAAACACATATTTATGTAGCTATATGGGGGAACAAAAACCCCAAACAAACAAAAAAACCCATCATGCTGGAAGTAGCATTCTTTCTTAATTCCACTAAGCCCTGCCCATGCATCAAAGAAGCCAGTACCACCTCTTGAAAAGAATTTTGAACTACTTAAAACACTTCTAATTGAAAAGCCCTGATATTTAAAATGTAAAACAGTTTTCCATCAGAACTTTTTCAAGATAAAGCTTAAAACTAACATCATCAATATCCTTTGCAACCTGCTATGTTCTGGGCAATTCTATATTTCTTTTTATAACACTCTCGTTGGAAAGAAATCTTGGTAGAAACAACTTGTCTGTGAAACAACTTTGGTGACTAGTAAAGAGACCAAATTTTCCACTTCATTCATGACACCAGAGTTGTACCCAAACGAGTTTCTTTTATAGAAGTAGCAACAACTGAAGTGCCTTATATCTTTGGTTACCAACCTCTGCTCTGAAGAAGCTAGAAGCTCTTTGTAACAATAGAACTTTCTGAAAAAATGTCTCCCAAATTAAGTTTATATACCCATGCATGTGTGTATAAAGCCAGTGTGAATTTTGCGAGCTGCACATAAAATTGTCGTCATTGACGCTAATTTTATTGTCAGGGATCTAAATGCCCCAAGTGTATTTGAAAACTGCATTCAGACTTTCATGTCCAGAGAAAAAAGCAAAGTTCCCATTGTTTAGTATGGAATATTGCAAGTCATCCCAGTGTGGATAGCTATGGCCTGGGAGTCTGGGGTTATGAGAAGAAAGACGTTACAAGAATAATTACCGAAAAGTGCTAAGCAATTAGAGCAAAATTGGCTTCATTAGGATACCTCATCTAAAGTGGAAGAAAATATTTCTGAATGTTTGTTAAGTTACTTGCAAAAAAGTCTTACAAACTGGAAGGAGAAAATAGCAAAACCACTTTATTGGAAGGCTATCTCAAGTGACTGTGCAGGACATGCTCTCTGAAGAGAATGGTTTGCTTTTAACTACACTGCTGAGAACACTTTCCTCCTAGCACGTGTCTTCACAGCTAGTGATATAATGAATTAGGTGAGAGACAAAATGTATTAGCAGACGAGAGTGAGGACATGTTGGTTTCAGCCATCAAGATGTGGTTTTCACGTTTGAATCATTTTCTCCATGTTTGCAACATTTCTAATGTGATGCTTAGAGCCACGTCACAGTGAAGGAAGGGATATTGTTACCCCTTTGTATCCAAGAAAAGATTTGCAGCAAGATTTACCCATTTCCCCCCTTGATGTCCAGTATGACTTCATGACACTCTGGAATGAACTTCTAGTTCTAGTCTAGTAATGAGCTGTGGACAGTGGCCCTGAGAAAGTCTGTCTTATAGAAAGCTTTAAAATGTCTCTTTTTCCTGACATGCTCCACCCATATTTCCTGCCCTGGCCTTCCCAACTCTTCCATCTGGTACAGAAAAGTCATCTCACTTTGGTGGCCAGTAGAGAGTGAGAAAGTCACAAGAGCAGGATTCAGTCACATCTCAGTTCTTCTTAGAAAGCTAGGAACTTCATGTGCTTCTAGAAAGTTTTGCCCTGTTGACAAGCACACAGATATGTCTGTCCCTTGGAGCAACATAACCTCTCCCTCTTTTTGCAAGTGGTCACAGGACAATGAGAGAAGTAACTAGGGACTTGACCCTAGTATTGTGAAAACCATCTTTCAAAGTATAAAAAGAAGTGCCTGAAGAAGGGAAGCAACTCTGGCAGGCAAGGTTCATGTATGCATGAGTTTGTAAAACTTCCTGAAGGGCACTGAGATATTTTTGTCCCTTCCACTGTGAAAAAAAACCCTTCTGTGTGCTAAACGGTAGAGGATCCCCACAGACATCTATCAGCAACATGAGGAAAAACTTCTTTCCTATGAGAGTGATGGAGCACTGGAACAGGCTGCCCAGAGAGGCTGTGAATCTCCTTCTCTGAAGTCTTTCAAGACTTGTTTGGAAGTGTTTCTGTGTGACCTGCCCTAGGTGATCCTGTTCTGACAGGAGGGTTCAACTCAATGATATGCATAGATCCTTTCCAACCCCTACCATGCTTTGATTCTATGATTCTATTATCTCCTGCTTAATATCCTGTTGAAATACCTCCTTTCCTTTCTGTGGGATGCTGGAACAGCAGATGAAGAGCTCCCACCTGCTTAAATCCTAGTCCATACAGTTCATTACAGGGACACCTTCTGACACCTTTGACTGCATCCTACCTTTCATAGTAAGGGTAGGATTCTTGTCATCAGGTTTTAAAAGCATGTCTTCATATCAAAGAGCAGATACATGCACCCCAGAGCCCTCTTAGCCCAGATGTGTATTCTAAGCACCTTTTGAGGGTGACCATTACTCTTCAGTGAGCATTGACAGACTCCAGAAAACGACTCTAGAAAAGACTTCTCACATAAAAATGGCAAAAGTTATGTCCTACTGTTTGCGCCTTTAATGTTTAATGTTTAATGTTTAATGCTGTTTGTGTGTTACAAATTACAGTACAGCTCGTCTCTTGGTTGAAGAGGCTGTGGCATTTTTTTTTACACTGCCAGCATTTCTTTCTAGATGGATTTTACTTTGGCAGGAGGGCATTATCAAGATCTATTCTGCCTTCTCCCAGAGCACCTTTGACCACAGGGTAGAAGGGCTGGCTGAACAGAACACAGCATGAGAACAGTCACCCAACTTAACTATTAAATAGGATCTGAGAAGGGCTCCTTGATCTCTGATGGAGCAAAGTTTGAAAAGATCCAAATACTTAAAAGTCTGCTGGTCTTCTTTCCTCACAGTCCTTTCAGTGGGAGTAAGGGCTGCAGGATGTGGCCCTATGTGGGTAATAGTATTTTTAATTTCCAATTTTTTTTAGAGGGATTAAATAGTTTGGTCTTTCTCTCCCAATGTAAAACCATGATTCATTCATCATTTCAATAGCATGGTGTTAATTAATATACCACCTTGTCTGGTATTTTCCACTGAAGTTGGCAAATGTACTTAGAAAGAAGTGAAGCAAAAATGTCAGGAATTTCCAATTGGGCTTAGCAAGTTGTGAAGGAAGAGTGATGACTGCTATTGATGTAAAGAGTTATGAACTGCCTGGTTCTTCTGCTTTATAGAACAGCTTAGCAGTAGAGCCTACCTACTTCACTGCCCCTGTGGCCTGGTCCTGGCCATGGCCTTAAATTTTCTGAGGATGTTATTCATAAATGCTCTCTTAATCAAGCTCAGGCCCAGAATTTTACTGTAGAAGCCAAACTAATTGCCAGGATACACAAGATGCCAAACCCTAGAAGGTAAAGCTAAAATTTGTGAGTCCTGGCTCAGAGAACCACTATGTTTCAAACCTGAAATAAAAAGTGGGTTTTTACATTTCTTAAAGAGTTGATTTTTCCACTCCAACAATTAGAACTCTGTGCATTTCAAAGAATTCACACTGTGAATAAGTACATCTTCTTCATTTTTTTTAATCTGACCAAAAAAGAATTCTTCCTCTCTCTTTAAAGGACTTTATATATATATATATTTATTTTTTTTTTAAGAGAAAGAAGTAAGGATTAATTCCAAAATTATCCCTGGGTAGTGTACATAGTTACCACACTGAAACAGACAGCAGTTTTCTGGGTGAAATGGCATTAACCCAGGTTCCAAGACCCACATGGAAGGTATGCCAAGGATTGTGAAGATTTTTATGTCTCTCCAGCCATCATAAACAGGAACGTTGTATCTTTCTACTGGGCAACTGGCATGTTCCCCATTGATTACACCCTTTAATTGAGAAAGGGAGAGATGAGTGATTTTCTTTATTCTCTTAACATGTAAAAGCTTATACCAGATTAGCAATCTATTGGTTCTTCATCAAAACAGGGGGTCCAAAACAAAACGTTGTGAGACCTTATAACATCTTAATAATAATAATTTCATACTGGAATAATCTCAATCATTGTTAAGGAACAGAAATGCTAGTCAGTAAGTAATGTAACAACAATTCTGGGACTTCTAAGTTAAGAATCTGCTAGCCCTCACTTCTGTGACTGTGGGTAACATTTCACTTTTCCATTCTCAGTCACATGAGCAGGAATAAGTGAGATGCTGTGAGGTGAGATGCAGTGTGTGGACAGAAAAGCTGATGAACCCGAAAGTCTGCACACCTTTTCTCTGCGTCATCACTTGGTTTGATAAAAGAAGGCCACAGCTTCCAGCAAACCATCCATTAGGTCCCTGAGAGCAGCTCTGCCATCACAAAGAGCTTTGCTGCCCGGGCCCACTGCCAGCTCTCTGATATGGCACAGCCATGTTATTCCCAGGTTCAGATGGTTGTGAAAGAGCAGCTTTGGAGAAAGAGCTGCCTGCCCTCATGGCACTGCTACTCCTTTGCTTGGGGGCCCCTTTTATGCTCAGGCCCTTGCCACTCACCTGATTTGTGTTACTGGTTCATCTGTGCCTGGTTTAACATCTTCCTAGTTTTGGCACTTATCCCAGCCCGCTGATCTGACTTTCTGGCTTGATCTCAGACCTGTCTTATTATCATGGACTTTTTGATCAGTGCTTTTGGCTGAGTGGTTGGTGTCACTGGGCCTGCTGAGTACCGTGGGACATCTCCCTTGCTGGTGAGGTCTGTGTCCCTGCGTCCCTTGCTCTTGGTGACTCTTGGTTTCTCAAAGAGCAATCTTTGCTGCTCCACCATGCTTTGCATCACTTCATCCTTTGATCACCATGGTTATAAAACACTGCTATGAGAGTACACAGGATTCTGTTGAACTTGAATAAATGAGTATTAATGATTCTGTAAAAATCCTATCCTGACATCAGGAAAGGTTCATAGCCCTACAATCTACTAGGCCGATGCATTAGCTATTTACCTTCATCCCAAAGGAATTATTATTACCTACCGTATTCTCCACAAAGTAAATCTGAAATATTTCCCTTGTTCTCTGGAGCCCTAAAGAAAACTCTTTTGTGTGGGCAGATAGTTCAGGACTCTGAAGGCTGGGTCAGATGAGGAAAAGCTGGAAGAGCTTAGTCAATGAAGGAAAAATCTGTAAAAAAACACCCCACCAAACCCCAGCAGAAAACAACAGAAAGCACTAATTTTATTTCCTTTAGTATCAAAGCCAAGAGGAATTTTGCCACATACTTGCCTGAGAACTGTTGAATATACAAGTATTTTCTTGTCAGCAATTCTTCATTTATCTTTGCCTGTATTCCAGAGTAGTCATCTAACATTTTAACTCAAGGTTCAGGATTGGGTAGGATTAAGTACCATGAGCCATTTGCAGCAGACATATGAATTAGACTTACTATATTTCAGAATCAGGCCATGTCCAAAGTACTCCTAGTGAAGGTTATGTTCTTCTGCAGAACAACTCCACTCCACGCAGCTTTGCTTTTCACTGCCCTCTTTGTCTTGAGAGGAGGTGTCCAAACCTGAAATACAAGTTTAGTGGTGACTTTATATACACGAAAAAAAAATTTGCACCTACTCTCCCACATTCGATCTAGAAAAGGTCAAAGATAAGTTCTTGTGCCTGAAACCACTGTCACATCAGACTTGTCAGCAGGGAAGCCAGGGTCTTCCATATCTCTGCCTGACTTTTTTTTCTTTCTGCCCTTCTGCTGACACCTCAAATGCAGCCTCACACTGCTGCAGCATCATCATTTTATTCAGAGGAACTAAATTAGGGAAAAGTTGCAGATTGGGGGGGAAAGAGAAAGAAAGAGAGAAAGAGAGAAAGAAAGAAAAAGAAGGAAAGGAAGGAAAGGAAGGAAAGGAAGGGAAGGAAGGAAAAGAAAGGAAGGAAGGAAGAAAGGAAGAAAGGAAGAAAGGAAGAAAGGAAGAAAGGAAGAAAGGAAGAAAGAAAGAAAGAAAGAAAGAAAGAAAGAAAGAAAGAAAGAAAGAAAGAAAGAAAGAAAGAAAGAAAGAAAGAAAGAAAGAAAGAAAGAAAGAAAGAAAGAAAGAAAGAAAGAAAGAAAGAAAGAAAGAAAGAAAGAAAGAAAGAAAGAAAGAAAGAAAGAAAGAAAGAAAGAAAGAAAGAAAGAAAGAAAGAAAGAAAGAAAGAAAGAAAGAAAGAAAGAAAGAAAGAAAGAAAGAAAGAAAGAAAGAAAGAAAGAAAGAAAGAAAGAAAGAAAGAAAGAAAGAAAGAAAGAAAGAAAGAAAGAAAGAAAGAAAGAAAGAAAGAAAGAAAGAAAGAAAGAAAGAAAGAAAGAAAGAAAGAAAGAAAGAAAGAAAGAAAGAAAGAAAGAAAGAAAGAAAGAAAGAAAGAAAGAAAGAAAGAAAGAAAGAAAGAAAGAAAGAAAGACTAAAAAGGATTAATCAAGGAAGTTCAGAAGTATTTGTGCCAGAACAATTGAGAGGATAGTCAGGGAGTGGAAAAGAACATCTAGTATTGAAGGGAAGGGCGAGGAACATCTTAAATCGATTTTGTCACAGAGAAAATTGCCTGTGGAACTGTGACACAAGAGCCTGAGCATCACTGACTTCTTCACGCCTTGCAACTTCAGGCAGCATTTTCAAGCTCCAGCTTCTTGTTTTCATAAAGGGGTCAGAAATGTTACTCTATTGTCTCATTTGAGCTCACCATGCAAACTGCAATAAACCCTTTGAACAGTCAATTTCCCTCTTTCTATTTTTTAAGACGCCTGAGAACAGCTTACAAAACCCTCACCTCTGCTTTAATTCAAAACAGTTGTGAATATCATCAGTGGGGTCCTAGTGTTAGGTTTGGGTTTTTTTCACTCAAGTCTGTAAACTTACATGGTATTATAATAATAGATGAATATAAAAAGCATTGTCTTGAGATTCTAGATAAGCATTTTAAAAATGTCAGTACTTCTACAAGTTACCTGGATTACTTGGGTGTGGAAAAACCGGGTGGGGAATTGTATGAGATCAGGGAAGAAAAAGGGAAATCTCATGAGAGTAAGACTATGAGGATTTGTGCTTATGATATTTTGGCCCCTTCTAAACCCAGAAGCAGAGAGCAAGTGAAAAACAGCAGCAGCAAACTCCAGATACAGTTGGGAATTAACTGAACCATCAAATCCCTGGCAGCTTCTGAGATCCTAGGCACAGACAGAGAGGGGTTGTGTCATGCCACCCTCCAGTCAGCTGCTCACAAAACTGTACAGGGATGGTGTTTACTGCTGACTCATGTTGGCAGACAGACCTAATTTATTCCAGGGATGATATAAGAGGATTCAGAGTGTATTGTTGGAAGAGTGGAAACTTGTAGCTGCAACAGAGGAATCCCCCAGAGAAAATGCCAAGAGCAGTTAAGCTTGAGAAGAACAGTTGGGATTTGACTGTTGAAAAGCCAGAAGCCAGTGGCAGGGTATGCCTCAACTTGCAGAACATAGTCTTTTCAGAAAAGACTGGTAGTTACAGCTGCTTGTAAACATTTTCCTGACCCATATCACTTATGTCTAACAAACAGATTCATCATTTGCAAAAGAAGAGCCTGCTTGTTTGCTGTCTAGTTCTTCTGCACCATGTCAGCACTGATTTAATTAGCTTCAGTTGTTCTCCCTCTGAGAGAGAGAGCAATCCCTCTCAATCTTTTATACTGCTGGAAAGGCAACTTTGAAGGCACATAGTCATGTTTATATTGTCTTATGGTTGTCCTGGATTGAGTACAAATTATTAAAAGAACTACAGGACAAGGAGACCCAGAGACTGAAGATGTCCCCAGGCAATCTAGAAACCTTCCAGTTTGTTCTTCAGGATCTGCTGTGGATCTCTTGATAAACATCCTTCACAGATGGCCTTGGCATAAAAGGAATTGCATTGGGTCATATTCTTAAGTGGCACAGGTTGGCACAACCCAAATAGCTCTGATGGAGCTGCCCAATTTACACCAGGTGTGCAGGAGCTCAGTGCATTTTCAAGGAGTACTTTAAAAAAATCCCCTCCCACTAACAAGGTGAGATCACATGTTGGCGTAGTCTCAGAACACAAGCGATCTCAAAGACCAAGCTGATGTGTTACACCACGTGACAATGAAGGAAAGAACTCTCTATGTAGCACACAGCTAGTAAATACATACCCAAAAAATGGACAGATCTCCTCCAGCCAGCTGTGTGCTCTACTGTCTCTACCACCAAACACCTCCAGCAGAGTCAGAGCTTTTGCTCTCAGGGATCAGCAAGACTGGGGCTGCTCTGCAAGTGAGAACAAGCCCGGAGCCAGGGATAACCCCAGCACAGAGAGTGATGGCACCCTCACCAACCAGGGCACAGTTCCAGAGCATCTCCACCAACAGCCTAAAGCAAGGCAAGACAAGGTGATGAGTCAGGTCCAGCCATACCCAGTCAAGATAGCAATATAAGGCCAGAAGCAGGTGTGGAGACAGTTACCTACAGCATTCATCTGAAGTCCTTCAAGAAAGCCCCACAAGAAAGGAGGGACAGACAGGACTGGACAGACTACTGGGCTAGGAGTTTAAATGGAGCTTCTGGGGCAGTGGGCAGCAGAAAGGTAGGTTGAGGCCCCAGGTGAGGCTGCTCAGAGAAAGTAATGCCTTTTGGTGCCCTTATGGCATGGGCACTTGGATTACAAAAGCAGTCAAATCTTTATATGATAATGTGACACAAACCTAAAGCAAGCCAGCAAAAACACACTTCTAAAAATTGGTCTCTCTCCAGAAAGGGCAAGACATTCTGCTCCTTGTGAGGATAGATTCACAGTTTAGTAAAACTTAACACACAACAAAATGATTAGTTTGAAAAATTGCAGGTGCAGGTAAAACCACATTCACTCTAGGCTATGTACCACATTCCCAGGTCCATCAGCACACAAATGGCACTGAGCAGCAGACAGGAACCACACGCATTTAGTTTGAGCTTCTAGCAATTGGTACTTTAATTCCTTTTATAAAACTAAAACCAAGAACATTTAATGAAATAAACATGGGATGAAACTTGATGACCATTTCTATTATTTGGATCTAAAAGGGAGGTTTTCTCATGCTTATGAACAGACCTTGCATTTTCTTCAGATGACGGAACAATCAGCTGCACCTTCATTATCTCTATTTTTAGAGGCACTGTAAGTTAATGTATTACTAAACAAAACTGGAATGTTATCTTATTATATAGATATCAACTGTAAAAATTGCTTGGATTTGAACAAGAAAGATTCTCCTCCTTGTCCTTGAAAGACAAATTATCACAACATGTATTGCATGGAGAATTACTGGAGACTGTCATATAAGCTCCTGCTGGCAGGGGGTTGCAGTACTTGCAAATGAAGACATCTGAATCAAAGGAGCAAGGAGAGGGAGATGAATAATCTCTTAGCCATTATTGCTATGTAAGATTGATACAATATTACTGCAGGTATAACTCCTAAGAGCTAAATTAAAGGATACATACTGCCTTCAGGAGTGTAGAAGCAAACCTGAAGACACTGGATCTAAAATAGCAGAATTCAATTTGTAGCTCCTGGAAAGCATGATACAAACCAGGACAGGTAATCTAAGGACATGAATAGAGATACAGAGATGAATAGACAGCTGGAGCCCAGCCATCATGTAAAATGCCTCTGAGATATTTATTTTAGGTTGGCTGGAAGGAACTATGCCTCACATTGCTGAAGTGGACTGTGCTTTGTCAGCAGGTGTCTATTGTAGCCAGATTTAATAGCAACACGAGAGTTGTGACTCTTGATTGAGCTCAGGAATGCAAGACAAAAGACCTTGGAAAGAGATAGGCCCCCAACATCTCCTCTCAGAAATACTTGAAGAGAAGAAGCAATGAATTTGACAATGAAGTTGTTGTTATTTTCTTGACAAATATCTACGTATCGAAACTGTATCAGTTTTGCTGAACAGTTCCACAGATTCTAGAAGATGATTTCTTGCCAAAATAAGTAAGTGAAAAAAACCAGCCCATATTTAGGAAATGCAAACACAGATTCAGGTTCTGTTTTCAAGCCAGGAGATAATGCCAGACTCCTTTGTCAAACAAGATGCCACAAATCACAGGGGACCAGGCAATCAAGTAGTATCTACTACCTCTTGTGAGAAATCATTCTCTCCAACTGAGAGAATTTCTTCCTCTCAATCATAGTAATTTCTATCCTTACTTAGCTATCAGTTACTCAGTGGTATTATTTATATTTTTTTTTAATAATTAAAAATTAGAAATCAAAAGGTTTCCAGTATCTTCTGGCATAAAACTAAATCAAATTCTGAAAGAGCCAGTAATTTTCAGACTCTAGCAGGTATTTTTATATCTCTGACATGACTGGGCATTTCTCTTCTGCTGTCAAAATGCTGATACACTGCAGGGGGGAAAATTGCTGCTTCATTCTGAATTTAATTAATTAATTCAATTTCATATCAGTTTTTCTCAAGAACTGTCACAGCTGGCATAATTTCAAACCAAGCTGTGATGCTCAACATGTTTATCATTTTGGAGATGAGTTAATCAGGTTGCACTAGCTGTTCTGTGCAGGACATAAAGGAGGTATCTCCTGCCACGTAGTGGTTCAGCACTGATGTGCCTTTAGGACCACTCAGTGTTTACAAAGGAAACATTGGTGGACCTTTTGTGCTGTTTCTAAGCCACCATCAAGCTGTGACTTTAACCATTCTGTTTACTCTGAGGTGAGGCAGGTGCATTTCCTTCAAAGAAACAACATGTGGGATTTTTTCCCCCCTTGGAATAGGTCTGCCCACACAAATTCCATCTTGGTTCAGTAAAAAAGCCACATATGCCAACAATTTAGGGGAAAGGAATAAAAAGCATAACACTATTGGTTTTTACACGTTCTTACAGCCAATGACAGTAAAAAAAAACACTGCAGAATGAGTGGAGCACAAACTACCGAAGTTTAGCAGCTCAGCCAGTTCTGTGTGTGATTCCTGGTGCTTGTAGCTGGATGCAACCATCCCTTGCACAGGATCAGAGCACAATTATTTCAAAACCTGTAAAAATACTGTGGCCCTCTCCACCCATGGCAACTGAGAGAGAGGCAGCCAAAATGCCTGCCATGTAGATAGAGGGTGGACTTGGCATTTGGTCTGAATTCTCCTATTTCCTGGTGGATTTTTTATGCCCTTGATTACTATGCTTTTGTGTTCTCACATCTGATGATATTTTATTTTTTTCTCTCTCATAGAAATACTTTGGGAATCCCAGTCATTTTGCCAGGACAGGACTATCACTTTCTATCCAGCTTTACCCCTTCCAGGTTTGTTTTCCCCATCTTGTTCTGAAACCAGCATGTTTTGTTTAAAGCATTGATATGGCCTCTTCAGACATGATAACCAAGACTGCTTTGCCTTCTTTTGTTGCCAATTGCTGCACCCAGTTGAATTTAGTGTCTCTACTGAATGCTTGGTCTACAGCCTAAAGACCCACTGTTACCCCTCTCCTGAGTGGAACAGAGTTAATTACTAGTCCTGCAGAATAACAGGAAACCCACAGAATTTCTTACAATAAGAAATCCTAATAATTTTACCACCTGTGGAAGTTTTTTGAGCCACGAGGCTCCAATTGCAAGATTTCTGATGTAAGTCCCCAGGTATTCACAGCCTTTATGTAACTGAAAACTGTGAAAGCTTTTGCTCTACTGTCTCTGGGCACTAGAAAAACTAAATTACCCATGCTTTCAAAACATGGAAAGATCAAATGAATCTCAGGTTGTCATGGAGGCAGCTGGCCGTGCCAATAGCAGACCTCTGTAGTTGTAGATAATTAGCCTTAATTACCCTGACGTCCTGTTAGCAAAAATATTTGGTTACCTATGGTGCTTGCAGTGCATGACATTGACAATTGGGCTCACTTTTGGCTGTGTGGCTTGATAGCAAAATATGTTTAACTAGGAGAGTTGACACAGAAATTTGACTGTAGAGCATGGTGGTGTTTTTGCAGCCATGCTCAGTCTGACAGTCTACCCTCTGATATCCCTGCATCTGACACACTGAGCTTCACGTGAAGCAAATGTGGCAAATGCTGAGGCAAAATATTCAGGAAAAAGAGGGTAGTTTCATTTAATATTCTTGAGCTATTTTACCAATAAATACACAGGACTTGTCACCTAATTCTTCTTCTTTACTAGCCTGGTAGAATGAAGAGGAAAACAAATTTTTGAGTTCCAAATACCAACATGAAAAGCCTGACCATTGAAAAAGTTTTATCTTCAAGATGAAAAAGATCCATTGGCCATTTAAATAATAGTGGGATAGTGACACAACCACACCAAAAGCCACAAAGCTCCCACCTAAGGACGACAGCTTACCTACTGTAATTCCAAAGATCTCATTCTTTTATTTTTCCTTATCCTTCCCTTGGATTTTCCTGCATTTCCAAGGGTGACATGGCTTATGCAGAATTGTAACACCACTTCTATGTGAAATCAGAAGCTTTGAGGGAATGGAGTCAAAGCTGCTTTAAAAGTACTTAATTTCCTTCCTTTTTTTCCTGGAATTGGAGGAGTCCATGAATAGAAAGAGCTTGGGATTCAGGTCACATTCCTGATACTGACTTCAGACAAAAGATGGAGTACGTGCTGATATTAGTGGGGTATTTTGGGTCTTTGGTCTCTGTTTATATTTTCCTCTGCTTTCTGAAGAGTTTTGGACAGCGACTGAGCTTGAGCTTTGTGCTGCATTCTGTAATTTGACCTGAGGTTATTACATCCCAGGTCAGGCCCACCTCTCTGCTGAGAACCTTTATTAAAACTTTTTGTCTTTTCTTGCAAAATATGCAGTTCTGAGCCCCTCCTGGTGGGTGCCAAGATAACTTATTCCTTCTTATTGCCACGATACAAGTGTCAACTGTGACATTCTAGACCTCAAAATACTAAAACTAATTTACATCTTTAATCTTGAGAGGAGGATCAGCCCTGTCTTATAATTCCTATCAATCTTTTAATGCATTTCAGCACATTCCTCAGATAGTTTGGATGAATTTGTAAAGAAGATGGTCAGTCTCAGAAATGTATTAACTCAGGACTTTCTTTTAAAAGTTGTATTATGAATATGCTGTTGGTTTTATGATATTGTGGTAAACCCTCATTAAAGGTTTCAAGTTCTGCAGTCCAATCAGAAGATGGGAAAATTGGTAGAAAGAGTCTAGTAAAAGCCTTGACTAGAGGAGAAAAGTTACCTGCCATTCACTGTTAGTATCCAAATTAACAGAGCTGACAGTTGGCTGCTGTTTAAATGAAACTGTTGATGAAAATGTAAGAATAGTTACAACTATGCTCTGGGATAAATACAGAATATGACTTGCCTTTGTCTATGCTTTCCATGACATGATCTTCAGTGTGATGTAATTTTAAAACCCAAGCAAAATTGAGAAAGATAGGTAATAAATAATGGTGAGAAAAATGAGCAATGCATCCAAGGAACTACACTACTGCCACCCACTTGCCATTTTCACTTTGACCTTGAAGAATTTCAAGGGAAGGTAACATATAATATTGTAGCAAACTACTTCTGTGGTTGCATCAAGTATTTTATATGAGGAAAAATCATCAGGTCACTAGAACCAAGACTCTTAATTAATTTCTCACATATTTCTTCCACAGAAACAATAGGAGTATGAAGAACTGGCTGTAGAATTTGACCCTTATTTTGATCTCCTTGTTGCCCCAAATTCCAATGCTTTACTCTACAAGACAGCTCTTCAAGGAAGATTTTCACTTATCATCAGCAATTACGGGTTTTTTACAGAAAGTGGAAAAACTGAATGGTTTGAGGTGTTAAAGATGAGTAATGATATGAACAGAGAAGTCTCACTTGCAGAGGAAAATTGGTGTGCTACTGTGACAGAAATTATTACAGAGCACCAAAATATCTTAAAGTTGATGTAATTCTGAAATGAAAGATGTGTGCGTCCCAGAAAACCTTATATACCTCTAAAATAGAATAATTACTTGAAAGAAAAGACCTCTAAGCCACAATGGCTCAGAAATGGTCTTTGAAGAGGCATTTTTAATTCTGTTGTTATTCCAACCAATATCCTATGAAGACAAGCTCTCCAGTAAATGAGTGCAATGTCTCTATTATTCAACACAGGCAGAGATCTTTGTTTCTGACTTTTTTGGACAGTTTCTTTGTTTCAACAAGGTTGTTATAAAGACTCATGGTTCCTGTGGTCTAAAAGCAATAAAACAGGTTGGTAGAGAGGTGTCAGAGAATTTAACATCTTTGGGGCAAGGATCTTGACATCATCTAATGTTGTACAGTAGTAGGGAACAGAAGCTTTTGGATTGTAATTAAAAAGTATTGTTACTGAAACCTGAAGCGAGTAGTGTTTATGCAGATGTATAGGGTGTGGTGCTGCTTATTTTTTGTTCCCTTCACATGAGTATTCCTATGAACACAATTTGAGATAACTTATTCCTTCTTATTGCCACGATACAAGTGTCAACTGTGACATTCTAGACCTCAAAATACTAAAACTAATTTACATCTTTAATCTTGAGAGGAGGATCAGCCCTGTCTTATAATTCCTATCAATCTTTTAATGCATTTCAGCACATTCCTCAGATAGTTTGGATGAATTTGTAAAGAAGATGGTCAGTCTCAGAAATGTATTAACTCAGGACTTTCTTTTAAAAGTTGTATTATGAATATGCTGTTGGTTTTATGATATTGTGGTAAACCCTCATTAAAGGTTTCAAGTTCTGCAGTCCAATCAGAAGATGGGAAAATTGGTAGAAAGAGTCTAGTAAAAGCCTTGACTAGAGGAGAAAAGTTACCTGCCATTCACTGTTAGTATCCAAATTAACAGAGCTGACAGTTGGCTGCTGTTTAAATGAAACTGTTGATGAAAATGTAAGAATAGTTACAACTATGCTCTGGGATAAATACAGAATATGACTTGCCTTTGTCTATGCTTTCCATGACATGATCTTCAGTGTGATGTAATTTTAAAACCCAAGCAAAATTGAGAAAGATAGGTAATAAATAATGGTGAGAAAAATGAGCAATGCATCCAAGGAACTACACTACTGCCACCCACTTGCCATTTTCACTTTGACCTTGAAGAATTTCAAGGGAAGGTAACATATAATATTGTAGCAAACTACTTCTGTGGTTGCATCAAGTATTTTATATGAGGAAAAATCATCAGGTCACTAGAACCAAGACTCTTAATTAATTTCTCACATATTTCTTCCACTGAAACAATAGGAGTATGAAGAACTGGCTGTAGAATTTGACCCTTATTTTGATCTCCTTGTTGCCCCAAATTCCAATGCTTTACTCTACAAGACAGCTCTTCAAGGAAGATTTTCACTTATCATCAGCAATTACGGGTTTTTTACAGAAAGTGGAAAAACTGAATGGTTTGAGGTGTTAAAGATGAGTAATGATATGAACAGAGAAGTCTCACTTGCAGAGGAAAATTGGTGTGCTACTGTGACAGAAATTATTACAGAGCACCAAAATATCTTAAAGTTGATGTAATTCTGAAATGAAAGATGTGTGCGTCCCAGAAAACCTTATATACCTCTAAAATAGAATAATTACTTGAAAGAAAAGACCTCTAAGCCACAATGGCTCAGAAATGGTCTTTGAAGAGGCATTTTTAATTCTGTTGTTATTCCAACCAATATCCTATGAAGACAAGCTCTCCAGTAAATGAGTGCAATGTCTCTATTATTCAACACAGGCAGAGATCTTTGTTTCTGACTTTTTTGGACAGTTTCTTTGTTTCAACAAGGTTGTTATAAAGACTCATGGTTCCTGTGGTCTAAAAGCAATAAAACAGGTTGGTAGAGAGGTGTCAGAGAATTTAACATCTTTGGGGCAAGGATCTTGACATCATCTAATGTTGTACAGTAGTAGGGAACAGAAGCTTTTGGATTGTAATTAAAAAGTATTGTTACTGAAACCTGAAGCAAGTAGTGTTTATGCAGATAAACTTATCTGTGTAGGGTGTGGTGCTGCTTATTTTTTGTTCCCTTCACATGAGTATTCCTATGAACACAATTTGTTGTCAGGATCATTCACAATAAATTTTAAGGAACTCTAATAGGAGTGTATTCATAAGAAGCAAACTTCCAACTCAAACAGGCTGAATGAAGTCAGAATTAATACAGAATGTTCATTCAGGTCAGACCTACCTAAGACCAAATTGTGACTCATGAATCTGAATAAAACTGGACATTCATAAAATTTTAATTCTTAACAGGGAGCAGCTAAGTCATATATAGATGTGGCTTTACAAAACAACTAAGGAACAAATGAATTCAACATTCCATTTTTTTCATGGATGTGCCACAAACATCGAGAGAGACTAAATTAGGGAATTAAGGACTGCTCAAAAGGAACAACAAAGCACTTCACAGCAAGTTGCTGATTCAGATAAATAGGAGAACTGGAAGCTGAGGAAAAGGTAGATTCGTGCAGAGTGATCCAAGGAAAGCCTGGCTTCCAGTAGCCTTTTGCCTCACAACTGGATTCCTTGGTGTTTGAAGGAGAAGCTCATAATGCATCCCTTTTCCTCCAAGAGGCTTTTTAAAATCATTGCAGGAAACTTAGTGCAAAATTCATATGATTAAGACTGCTACTCTGTGTCTAGGCTCAGGTCATTATTTCATAGCCGAAGTGAAGAAGCACTGGGAGTGCAATGGACAAAAACAAACATGCTCTTGAAGCTGGAGACTCAGAGGCACCAGCAAATAGTGCACAGCACAGGAGAGACTTGGTTTAAATGATATTCCTCCCAGGCATGCTCAGGGCCAAGGCAGACTTCAGCTGCTCTGCATTTGCCTGACCCACTTCTTGTTGGTGCTGACATACAGTCATCCATTAACACTCCACATGCTAGATTTCTCTTTGAGAAGTACAGCCCATTCTAAGAAAGAGCTGAATTAAGGTGTAAAAAATGTGCATTTTAAACAGTTACAATTATGGATCTGAACTTTGAACTGGCATGACCACAAGTCTGGGAATGAGATATTAGTGCTCTTGGGAGAGAGAGAGTGTGTTGATTTTCTTTTGGGTATTTCTAAGCAGGAGAGTTCCCTCCTGTTCCAGGCAGGAGAGTCTTTCATAGTTATTCATTATGTTGGTTGCTTCTTGGGAGGGCTATTAATGCCTCTTTCACCTCCGTACTCCCTCTCTTCCTCTCAGCCTCCTGTAGAACTGTCTCCAGCCAGCCAGGATCCACTTCCTGGGTGTTACCAGGTGAAAAGGCACAGAATTCATCCATATATTTTCCTGTAGAAGTGGAGTGAAGATCAGGCTTGATGGAAAGGTTGAAGGGAGAGGTGTGCTGGAGTAGTTTTGTGAGTTGGAGGTGGTTAGAATCATGTTTTCTATCATCCACCAGAGTCATGTGGGGTATGCCGTCAGACATGTTCCACTTCCTTTCCTATGTGCTTCCCTCACCAATTTATAAGTCCACCAGAGGCCTATTAGCTAGAAATAAATTTCAAATCATTAGGATGCTGCAGTTATTTGCTCTTTATTATGGAATTAAATCAAAAGCAGGCTTTGAGGAAAAAAAACCCCGTGGCTGGAGTAACCACTGCCAGGTTCCTAAAGATGCCAATGCCCCAATGTCTTTAGCATTTCAGTGTATGTTTTGGCTGCTGGAGGCTCAGTTTTTCAATTAAGGATCAAAAACCCAGCTTTGGGTAAATTTCCCAACCTAGACAATGAGATTCTTGTTCTTCATGAAAAATTGTATTTATTTAAACTTCAAATTTGTGTTCATATTTACTTTTAAAGAGCACAGTGGTGCTGGAACTGGGCTGGATCATGTTGTTTTTTTAAAAAAATAATTTATGGGAACCTGATTGAAAACGGAGCAAGAGACTCACATGAATATGCTGACAATTTTGTATGATAGGACAAGTAGCTCCAAGGAGAGAAGTTCAACTCAGCTTGAAGTGAGAGCTCTTTTACTTTTCTGCTGTCTGGTTTGCTGAGCTAAGGAGACACATTCCTTGAGCTACCCCAACCACTAGCTCTTACAATCTGTGGGGGATGCTACGTCTCCCTGATGTTCGCAAATAACGAGAAGTGGTGGGTTTGGTTTTTTTCACAGCAGCAGGTCATGGGACAACAGGAAGAATCACCCTATCAGTCAGAAAAGTAAGTATATACTGAAATCCACACTAGAACAGCTCTTCAGACTCATATGCTGCTTTCAGGAGGAGAAAGGCTTCGCTGTAGTATGCGCAGTTTCTAGTGAAGCAAACCAGGTTTTAGTTACCTCTGCTGCAATGAATGCAGGTCCCTTCCCTTCACAGGAATGTTCATAGTGCACTTGGAACTGCAAACCATTCAGCTGCTTTGGACAAATTTTCAGGTTTGCTCTTCCAGTTTACAGAGAAACCTCTGGTACCCTTCTCTGCCCCCCAAGCCTTTACCAGTTCAGCAGTTAAGCTGAACCAATCATCTCCCTTTTCTTCGCTTTTTGTCTAAAAGTATTTTTCCAGTCATTTTCAAGCAAGAACTGGAAATCTGCAATGCCAAGGGGACAATGTCTCACACAGTGGCCAAAAGTAGAAGAGAGATAAGCTATTTTTATAATTTTTTTTAATAAATGAGTCCATGATATCAGTGGGTGTAATACAGAATTAGGAAAGAATATTCTCAATTCTTCTTGATACTCAAGAAATGTGAGTATGCAGATGCTTACCAGAACCAAATAAAAACACACAAAAAAAATTGTGTACTGGTTAACCCTATGATTTCTCAAAGCAAATTAACCCTTTTATATCTTCAAATATTCAGCCTGCTTAGAACCAAAATATTTTGCACAGCTTTGGCAGTAAATCTTGTGAGGCCCCACTTCTATGGAATTTCAAGCCCTGCTTCTTTGAAGCAATTACTGATATCTCAAATATCTTAACATATGAAGTATAATTCTCATTTGCAGGCACTTAGGAATTCCAGGTTCTTTACATACTTTCCACTATTCATGGGAAATGGTCCAGTATTTGTGTGAAACAAATAAAGAGATTGTTGCTGTGGAGAAGTCAGTGTTGAGTGACTGTAAGAAGATAGTCAGCCTATATTTAATACCTGGCACCAAAAGAAAATATCTGATTAACTGAGTCATTGATTGCACACTAACTACAACAGTTAATGAGGCAGGCAGGTTAATGTGTACCTATTGGTCATGTTGAGTAACCCAAATATGTTCTGTGCATTAAATGTTTACTGGTTATTTATAATGTCACAGTAAGTGTAGTCTAATGAGAAGAAACCTCAAGGAAACAGAGACATTTTCCTTCTGAATGAGTTCAATGTGAGGTCATTTTCTAGTCATGGTCCTGATTAAAATACATAAGTATTCTGATTGTGAGCAGCATTCTAAGATTTGCTGTCAAGTTGTGTTTTTGTTTTTTTTTTTCCTTTTCCTCCCTCTGAATCATGTAACCCATGTTATTTACTTATCTTGGAAGTAAGAAGACAAGATGAGAAAATTGAGGAAATACCAGACATTCTTCAAAAAAAAGAAAAGGAGCTAGTGGTAAATGCAACATTTGATGCAAAGTAGATGCAAACACTTCAACTGTTTGTGTTTGCTTTGTTCTTCAGCAGTTTTCACTGAAGGATGATTGGCAAAGAAGCAAACTACAGACCAGTCTGTTTCATACACTTCATCAGAAAATTCACAGCTCTGTTCCTGAGATACAACAAGCTTCTAATTGCTTTGCTACCAACCAGGATGCCTAAGAGGCTGGAGCACTGCTGTTCTTTACTTGGAATCTCCTGGATTCAGTTTGTGGTTTCCATAACTTTTCCAATCCCTCCATTTGACAGGATAGAGAAATAAACCAGAAAGGACTGAAAGACCAAGTTAGTAAAAAATTTACAGTTTAACACTGGAGTCCAACAAATTACTAGCCAAAATTTCAGTTTCTTTAAACAAACAAACAAAAAAATGGAGCACAAAATTAACCTCAAGTCCTGACATGAATATGAAAAATGTTGATGCAGTTCACATGATAATACTTTTTGTTTATTGTGGTAATTTGTGGTAATAACAGTATAAGTAGTGTTAATATTTTGACTATGTGTTATAAAGAGGGACTAACCAGTATGGAAATGCCATAATGTAGCATATTATGCAAACAGGGAGGGACACAATAACATGTTGCCTCGTGCTACTCACACTGCTCAACAAAAAATACTTCTATGCCTTGCTTTCTTCTAAAAAAGTGCTGCTGAGTGCCAATGGTTGATATCATGTGCTGGCTCTTCAAACTGAGGCACAGGTTTCCAGAGCTCACTAAATTCTAGGGTCCCAAGCCTACATGTTTTCTCAGTATCATGTGCTGACAGAGCATTAAAATAGATTTTAAGGGCAAAAATGAAGTGACTCTATTGTTAGGTTCTGCACAGGAATTTTTTGTCATATGCATGGATAAATAGGTCTCTAATGTTAATATTTTTGACTTGTGTATGAAGCTGATGAGCATACATTGTTGCCTGACTTTGTGATGCACTTTATCTGTGGCAGATTTGGGAGGTTTTTTGTGTTTATTGCATCCCTACCTCTGCTCCCCTCCCCTGTTGCTTGAAGGCATCAATACTCAAAGACCCAAAGGACAAATAAAGGAATGGTAACATATTTTTTGTCCAGCTCATGATTCATAGCTCCATCCCTTCATTCTGGGAGGATGGGCTTCTGAATTTCAGACATTTAGATATGGCCATACTGAGAATAAGAGTGTCTGCCTGTTGACACATGAAATTACTTTCTGTTGGGATGTGACATTGCATTTCTGCAGGCTGGAACTTCTGTTGCTAAAATGCCACAGATTCCTGAAGGGAATCTGCACCTCTTGATCAGTGCCTAGAACTAGATAATTATGTGAAAGCAAGCAAGCAAGCATGTTTATGTGTGTAAATATAAGGTGCATGCTGAAGCAAGTAGGTGCATAGAGTATGAAAGAGAAACCTGTTGTTCTCCCAGCTGCACTTCAAAATGTACCTGGAGAAACAGTAGAGGTTATTGGGCCAATGGGCTGAACAAATGTGAAAGGAAGACCTTAGAATCTGGAAGGAGAGGAAGGCTTTCTGCCTATCTATTTTACAGAGGCTGGCAGCTATGGAAGGCTGGACTCAGGTGTCCTCCTGGGTGGTTCACAGAATCTTAGATTCACAGAATGGTTAAGGTTGGAAGGGAACATGAAGGATCATGAGGGTCCAATCCCCTTGCTATGAGCAGGGACACCCCACACTACACCAGGCTGCACAAATCCTTATCAGACCTGGCCTTAAACACCTCCAGGAGGGGTCTTCCACAACATCCCTATACAACCCATTCTAGTGCCTTACTACCTGCATGGTGAAGAATTTCTTCCTGATGTCCAACCTAAATCTAGTCTCTCTCAGTTTAAAACCATTACCCTTTGTCCTATCACTGCCCTCTGATGAAAAGCCCCTCCCTAGCTTTCCTGTAGCCCCTTCAGGTACTGGAAGGTGCTGTAAGGTCTCCCTGGAGCCTTCACTTTTCCAGACTGAACAGCCCCAACTCTCTCAGCCTGTATTCATAGCACAGGTGCTTCAGCCCTTTCATCATCTTCATGATCCTCCTCTGGACCCTCTCCAACAGCTCCATGTCTTTCCTGTGCTGAGGGCACCAGAGCTGTACACAGCACTCCAGATGGGATCTCACCAGAGCAGAGCAGAGGGGCAGAATCCCCTCCCTGGCCCTGCTGGCCACACTTCTGTTGATGCAGCCCAGGACACAACGGGCTCTCTGGGCTCCAGCACACACTGGCAGCTCATGTTGAGCTTCTCATCCACTACCACCCCCAGTCCTTCTCCTCAGGACTGCTCACAATCCATTCTCTCCCCAGCCTGTGTTTGTGCCTGGGGTTGTGCTGACCCAGGTGCAGGACCCTGCACTTGGCCTTGTTGAACTTCATGAGGTTGGCACTGGCCCAGCTCTCCAGCCTGTCAAGGTCCCTCTGGATGGCTTCCCTTCCCTCTTGGGTGTCAGCCACACCACATATCTTGGTATCATCAGCAAACTTGCTGAGGATACACTCAATCCCACTGTCCATGTCTCCAACAAAGATGTTAAACAGCACTGGTCCCAATACTGACCCCTGAGGGTACCACTTGTCACCTGCCTCCATTTGGAGATTGAACCATTGGCCACAATTCTCTGGGTGTGGCCATCCAGCCAATCTCTTATCCACTGAGTGGTCCATCTGTCAAATCCATGCCTTGTCAGTTTGGAGACCAGGATGTCATGTGGGACAGTGTCAAAGGCCTTGCACAAACCCAGTTAGATGATGTCAGTTGCTCTGCCACCATCCACCATCTCTGTAGCCTTGCTGTAAAAGGTCACCAGATTGGTCAGGCTTGACTTGCCCTTAGTGAAGCCACATTGGCTGTCACCAATCACCTCTTATTTTCCCTGTACCTTAGCAGACTTTCCAGGAGGATCTGCTCCATGATCTTGCCAGACACAGAGTTCAGACTGGCCAGCCTGTAGATCCTTGGGTCTGCCTTTTTCCCCTTTTTAAAAACAGGGGCCATGTCACCTTTTTTCCAATCAGTGGGAACCTCACCAGACTGCCATGACCTCTCAAATATGATGGACAGAGGCTCAGGAATTTCATCCACCAGCTCCCTCAGGACCCGTGGGTGAATCCCATCAGGTCCCATAGATTTATGCACCTTCAGGTTCTCTAGATGGTCACAAACCTGTTCTTCTCCTACAGTGGGGGGGTACTTTGTTCTCCCAGACCCTGCTTTCACCTGCTGTGGCCTTTGTCATGAGGCTGGAGAACTGGCCAGAGAAGACTGTTGCAAAGAAGTCATTGAGAACCTCAGCCTTCTCAGTATCCTGCGGGTGGGTCCTCCAGATGTTCTGTGGAGACCCCAACCCCACTGTCTGTGGAGCTGGGTGCTTTCTAACATTGAGTTCTAGATGACTGAAGGCCAAATACATCTGATGAGCAACCTGAGTTCTGCTTGAAGGTTATTTTTTTTGAGGAGCTGTACTTCCAGCACACTAAGGGGCAAGTGTTTGGGTCTTTAAGAACTAGGATTGAGTTTCTGTCTAGATGTCTGATATAACCACACTAGCCTGGTGGCCTGGCAAGTCATGATTACAGAAGAAGTTTCTTTCCAAAGAAGGCAGTAAATCCTCTGTGTGTTTCTGGTACTGCTCCATGTATTGCTAAGAATGTTTCAGGCCCCAAACCTTCTTAAAGTCTATCTGGAGGAAGAAGAGTTATAACACATCAAGGCTTATCAATCCAGCTATTAAATAGATGACCAATTTTGTTTGAACCAATTCAATGTTCATTCATTCAGGTTTCATTGTGGACTGACAACTGACTGCATAGTGACCAGCTAGAACTACTGGAAGCTACCAGTCTCTAAACATGACCAAAAGTGAAAGTCTTTTTTAAAAAGAATTATTTTCCACAAAGCTAATGGAGTATGTTTGTGATCTTGATTTTATTCCAATAGATGTTAACAAAATAGATAAATAAATTCCCAATAGCTGAAATCCAGACCTCTTTGCACTGAGAAATCAAAGTGAAATGGCCTCAAGCTACTACAAATCAAGTTGGGTTGGGTTTTTTTTCACTCAAATCTATGTAGATGCACAAAAGAAGAAAAATAAGAGTAAAATAAAAATAAAAATAAAAAAAAATATAGCAGCCTTCTGGATGGTCCTGATGGCTAATTTAAGTAGTCACAGTGATAAACACAGAGGTCTTTCTGTTATTCTCCTGTATGGTTTTCAACATCCGAAAAAGGATGAGTTGAGCCACAGTGATACGTGGACCCTGCTCCAGCTGTTCAATGGAAGATCAATGCCTGTGGCTTGTAACACATCTTACCTATTCACATTGTAAACAAGACCTTAATTCTAATTTTGGTTAAAAAAACAACCAACCAACCAAAACCAACCCTAACCCAAAAACTTTTGTGTTAAATGCATTATCATTCTATTTAGCCTGGCACCAAGACAAGTGTTACATGTTTTGAACTCCTAAGCAGGGATGGGCCAGCTTGGATCAGGGATGTTCACATTTCAACCCTCTGAAAGAAGAAAATGTTTACTGAAAATGGGAGCTACAGGTAATTCAGAAGAACAACCATTCATTTGTCCCAATAGTTTATGCAGGGTCAGGCAAGCAATACTGCACCTCTCCAAAGGGACCATGAGATGAACAGCAGTCCCCACCTGTGCCTCTTCATGCAAAATAACATCCTCCTCAGGCAAAGAATGCTACAGCAGACATGTCCTCTGAAGCCCATCTGTGCTGTGCCTTAAGTAGCTCTGTGAGCCTGCATGGCTATGGAGCAAGCAGAGCATTCTGCCTCACTCCCAGCAGGCATCAATGCTATGGACCACAAGTCACATCTGCCTGGAGTTGCTTGGGTACACACAAACAGGAATGATACCCTTCTTACAGGGGCTAATAAAGTTCCCAGGCAAAAAGTTTCCTTACCCTGACAAGCAACTATGCAATAATTAGTCTCTATTGAAATGAAACTGCTTATTTTCTGCCCTCCCACTCCAGGAGCTAAGAGATGGCAGGTTATCTGTATTAGCAGGTAAGATTCTTGACACACTGTGGCAAAATTGTTGCACCAAGATTTTTGATTCTTGTATATTTTACTATTAGATATTTGCTCTCTGTACTTCAGTAAAAATAATAAATTGTTCAGTCTATGTGGCCAACTGAAGGGATTACTTCTTTTCTCTCCCTTTCTCTCACTTTAACAGATGAAAAGTAGAGACAACCCCGGTGTGCTTGGCACCTGTTTCTTCCATGCAACCTTTTATTTTGAAGGGGATGCTGAGAGAACTGAAGTCAAGCCTTTAAATGTGCAGTTTGGGATATCCTACATGATCTCCTGGGAAACAGATTCTCACTCTACAGCCCTCAGCATGCAGCCTCCAAACTGTACTTATAAGCTTGGAAACATGGGGATTATTCCTGGAACCATCTGTCTCAACCTCCCTTGCTCCCATTTTCAGTACAAATGCTCTTGAGAAACAGAATAATTATTAAAATGACCCAATCCTTTGCTCAACTACTGGCCAATTCAGTCTGGCAGCAAGATGAGAGCTTCAAGTCAGAATTGTCCAAATGTGAGTAATTAATTCAAAGCATTTTGCTTCAGAGCTGAGTTTTCAGTTGTGTATCTTCAAGAAAAAATCTTGACTGTGAACCCAATGAATAGTTTCTTTGGAGTATTTCTAAACTAATAATATTTTTCTAGACAAAAGAGTCAGCCTTGCAGACATTCAGGGCCATACAGCTAGATGGTCCTGCTCATAAAACACACTGTAATGAGTTTCTTACCTTGGCCACAGAGCCACGACATGACCCAATGCAGACCTTTTTTTGCAACCTAGAGGGACATGTTAGTTATTTATATCTTTCCTTAATGGACCACCACCATGGTCAAACTATGAACCAAGCTGTGAAAACACACTGACTCATATTTAATTCATGTTTAGACAGTGGAAGATGTAATTTTTAATAAGCCTTACCCCGTCTGTGTTTTTTTATTTCTAACTGTCACTTTAGTAGCTGTAAGTCTACCACTTGGATCTGTAGAGTTTGTGCTCTGGGTAAATTCAAATGAAACACTGCCTCCACTATCTGCATTTCTTAAACTCATTTATTTAATTTTTTTTTTTAAATAATAAAGCATTTCCGAGAAAATACAAACCACAGTTGTTTGTAATCTAAAAAATGTTTTCCCCTCTGGATTTATGGCTTCTTCTGACCATGAAATGGTGCTGGCACAGCCAGCCTGTAAGAGGACAGGATGTGAAAAATCTCTCTTTCATTACAAATGGACTTGTCTGCCTTCTAGCTGTGGAATGCCAACCATGAGAACAATTGGGGTCCCTCTGGCCAGTTTTCAGACCGGGACAGATGAATGAAAGCAACAAAGAATTTCCTGAGTGAGGAGGAGGAATGAATTCATAGCTGTTGGGAAAAAAAAAGGAGCCTGAATTTGGAAGTTGGAAGTATGACCTAAGCACCTGTTTTCAAACCCAAATCTCATTAAGGAAGAAGGCTGGAGGGAAGAGATGCAATACATGGAGAGAAATTCACATTCACTGCAAGACTTTCAAAGACAAGTCTGGGATGGCAAAACTCCCTAAGTAGAGCTTTGGCTCCTGGAATATTGCCCCTCTTGGACATTTCTAGGACTGTGAGAGCTGGAACAGGGTGTGCTGAATCAAACTTAGGCAAAAGCCTCAAAAAGTTTGCTATAATACAGTAATATTAACTTGACAAGTGTAGCAGACCTAGCTCAAAGGAATTTTAAAGTCATTTGCTTTCCCCACAGCAAACCCAATGCAATGGTGAGTTCCCTGCCCTTCCTGCAGCTGCTGTGACAAAGCAACTTTTTGAAATGGGCTGTGTGCCATAGAGGACTGAATGGCAGAGGTGATAGAAAGACACTGCTGCCTACTGACCCTTGGATTTGCTTAAAAGAAAGCCATCTTCTTTTAGTCAGTGTAGCTGGGAATAAGCACAACGGTTTGGTTAATAAATGTGTAGGCCTGAAGCTAGTCTGAAAGTCAGACTCCATATCACTGTTGTGCCTCTGAATCTCCAGGCTGAAACAAGAAGCCAAGGTGCAAAACTCTCAGACAAAGCCCTTCTTTGGAAAGCTCTTCATGTTGAAAGCCCAGTGAGAATCAGCAGTTCCCTCAGTTTGCCACTCAGCTCGGGTGCTCTGGAGTGATCTCTGGACATGTTTTTTTAAATCTGTACTTGGTCTGGTTGGGATGGAGTTAATTTTCTTCCTAGCAGCCTGCATGGTGCTGTGTTGTAGATTGGTAGCCAAAACAGTGTTGATAGCATACGGGTGTTTTAGTTGTTGCTGAGCATCCCTTGCACAACCTAAAGGGCCATCTCTTTTTCTCACTCTCCACCCCCAGTGAGGAGGTTGGGGGTGGCCAAGAGCCTGTGAGGGGAGATGGCCATGACAGGTGACCCATACTGTTGGAAGGGATAGTCCATACATCATGCTCAGTAATAAAACTGGGAGGGAGAAGTTTTTCCAGAGTAGCTGTTGCTCTGAGCCTGGCATCAGCCTGCTGGTGATCAGTGACTGCTTTTTCAGCATTTCTTTCTTTTTCCACTGTTTTCCCCCCCTTCATTTATTATTATTGTGCGTTTTTCTCTGCCCATAAGGTTTTTCTCACCTTTGCACTTCTGATTCTCTTCTCTATCCTATTGTGGAGGGTTTAGAGAGCAACTGGGGGGCGGAGTGTACCTGCCAGCTGTGGTCAACCCACCACATAATGGAAAGATCATAGAAGTTTCTCTTAATGATACCAAAGGATTTGGGTAAAACCTTGTTAACATGGACTCTTATTAATTTAAGGTTAGGTTAGGCAGTGAGATACATTGCACAGGCCATCAGGTGAGAAGTGGTTTTTGACAGTACCTGGAATCCTTTCATCAGAGGTTCACCTGCTTATTATTTTTGAGGATGACTGGAAATGACTTGCACAAGGCATTAATGCTGTTATTGCTATGCAGCTAGATGACCTCAGGGGCTGACCAATGAATGACAACATTCAGTGCAGAAGTCTTCCTTTAATCCTAGGTTTAAAACAGTGACAATTCCAGTGATCAGTTCAGAAGAAGTCTTTCAATTTGACGATACATCTTGCAGAACAGAACCGCCAAATCGCTTCTCTTACCTGCACGCCTGCCAGTAGATATGAAAGATTATCTGAATGGAGGCACTTCAAAGATGGTAGACCAACCCCATCCATCAGATGGAAGCCTGAACCAGAATATCACCAGGCAGCCTAGAGGTGACAAGTCCCTTCTTCATATCCAGCCTTATGACTTGTGCGGTCCCATTCAGTTCTCACTCCTTTGATAGCAGCCAGACCAACAACAGGCTCTCCTCTTGAAAGCAGAATTAAACCCTTTTTTCTTCTTCTTTTTTTTTTTTTTTTAATTTTAAGAACAACAAAGAGCACGTGCCAGCAGTGGATAAGACACGGGCCAAAGCCTACAGGCTTCTGGCACTGCAGCTCTGTTTCTTCCAGCTGAGGAGCAATAATTTGACACCTCTGAAGCAGCAGGACCTCATACCCTGACAACTGCAGCCTTGTTCTACTGCTCTAAGACATTCAAACACATGACAAAAATCACAGTCAGCAACATCCATAGTGGATTTTTTTCCCACCTTAGCAGTTCTTTCTGTCCTCTGATGTGGGCTTGGAGATATACTCTGAGGTATCACTGCTAAGCTTTTCATTTATTTTTCCATGTTTACCTACACAGAATGAAACACTCCCTGTTAGACGCCAGTCCAAATTATTCAAGAATACTTTTGACAGCTGCCAAGTAGTTTAGAACGGTACCTTCTTAACACCTTCTCAAAACAGACCTGACAATCCAGAAGAGCAAAGCTCCCCACCACCACCTTTTAACCATTCCGTGCATGCTGAACTTACCAAGGTTATTCATTTCATGGAAGCACAGTTTTTTTCCTTCTTGGTTGGGTGAAGGGACTTCACGGTGCTCCGAGCTAGAAGGCACGTTGCCATTTACAAATTACTGTAGTTTTCCTCCACCTGTCACCACCCAAATCCACACTTGGCTGATAAACCCTTAACAGTCTCCTAAGTCTAATAAGTAAGGTATTTCTTTCAGAGGGTGACCCGTTAAAATACTTTATGAGTTCTGCAAGAAACATACAAGCTACTGAACTGGTCAAACCAAGGTCTTGCTTTGAAGTGCCTGATTGTACAACTTCCAAGTTTACAGTACAGCAAATATGAAATCACCTGTTCAGTTATTTCACCTGCCTATCTAGGTTACCCCTTGTTTTAAGAAAATGTTTTCTTGCATGAGTTCATCATAATCTACCAGCAAATAAGGTGTGATTCTGGCTGACTTCTTTTGCAACACTGAGAGCTGGTCCACGGGAAGAGCAGGAAAAGCCTGGTACAAGTTCCAAATGAAGACTGTCACAGAGAGTGGCACATCATCATTATATATTAAGAGTGAACTTCAAATGGAGCTCTCTCAGTGATCCAGTCAGAGGGCATATAGCCAGAACACTTTCAGATATGTGGCCACGTTTTAGTGCATGTGGTCATGAGGAGAAATCTTTGGGGGCATTGTTATTTGATTCAGGATACTCCCTGAAACTGAAAAAAAAAAAATAATTAAAAAAAAAGAAAAAAAGCTGCATAACTGACTTAAAACAATATGTCCCTGTGAAATGCATGGATATATAATGCCTAGGCAGCATGAAACACGTGTTCATCATGATGGACAAATACATCTCTCAGTACCAGACATTTTAGAACATAGATTAAAAATGAAAGCCCCAAGCAGTGTTAAAAAAAGAAAAAAAAAAAGCTAAAACAAAACAAAAAGCAGGAAGGACCTGTTATTGCTGCAGCAATTAACCCTTCCACTTCATCCCTCACTCCTAAGTTCTTGTTGACTATGTGTCCAAGATGTAAAGTAACAAAAACAACAATAATAACAACAACCCAGTAATGAGGAGCAGGGCCAGGCAGGTCCAGGTTTAATTTTTGGCATAATCGTTACCAACTGAACATAGAATCATAAAATCATAGAAAGGTTGGAAGGTTCCAACCTCCCTGCTATGAGCAGGGACACCTCACACTAGACCAGGCTGCACAAGCCTCATTCTAGCTGGCCTTGAACACTTCCAGGGAGGGGGCATCAACAACCTCCCCAGGCAACCTTTGCCAGTGCCTTAGTACCCTCACGGTGAAGAGTTTCTTCCTGATGTCTAAACATACCTCTTCCCTGAAGGAAGCTAACAGCTGACACAGAGGTGTTGGAAGACTGAGGCAGCAGCTCACACTTCAGGCCAGGTCTCAGGGCCTCAGATCCTATTCTCCAGCAGG
>NW_009953491.1:950188-964136 GCF_000747805.2 Chaetura pelagica | reverse complement strand
AGGAATACAAGTCTTCTTTACTGCAAAGACTGTTAAAACCAGGAGCACACTCCAAAGCGATCAGTGCCCCCCGACTACGAATAATGACAGCTAAGGATAGATCAGACACAGATAGGAAATGATTGTTCCATTTATAGAATCATAGGATCAGTTGGAACACATCATTTAAGCAGATGTCACAGATCTCTGGGATATGCTGATGACCTGGTCCCCTCTCCTGCTCTCTGTGGAGTCAAGCTGTTTGAAATTATGGATTTTTTTTTTGTTTCAAGCACTCAGTGTGGCATCTTTTTAAGAGCTCTGTAGCATAATTGGACTAGGGTGGTACCTGTCCTTCTCAAAACAGATGAGTCAAGATGAGGTAAGGAACAGGATTAACCATTCAGCAGGTAGCACCCTTCCCTCCTCATCCCATCTGTAAGGACCACCTCAGGGTAGTTTCGCCGGCCTACCAGGCATGGCATGGTCAGATGTCTTAAAGGTGCTCAGAGATCATGAACATTAGCAAGTGGGGATTTGCATCTCTTTCTAATTGCACTCACAAGTGAGGTCCAATCCAGGTCTCCTTTCATCATGTCAGTTCTTCTTTTCTTTCATTTTCAAACTGCAAATATAAGAGCTCAATAGTACACCCTTTGGAGAAGCAAAGTTGTTGTTCTTGTTGCCTTTGATCAATGGTAGCTCACTGTTCTGGCTACAGACATGTCTCCTAGTCTATGGCTACAAGTCTTCAGAAGTTGCACACAGGTGTACTTGCCCTGACATCCTGGCTGCACCACAGCTTGCCTTTAAATGGATAAGATGGTTTTTTGCTATATGCTGCCAGATGTTGCATTCACATTGACTGCAACTGGGTAGACTTCAGGAAAACCAATTGATTTCAGTAATGTAATGAATCCATTTCTTTTTACATACATTCTTATTCCTCACTACTGCCACACACATACACACCAAAACCTGACACAAGGTGGTAGTGGAGAGAAGGTGAAGAGGAGGGTGAAAGTATTTTCAAGTATTGTAGATATTAAATCTGTCATGTGTTTCCCCTGTGAAATGCTCACAGCAGGCTGGAAATTAAGAGTCCAGCCAGATGAATAGTGAAAGTGATATCTGACTTTTAAATGATGGTGAAAATCTTGAGAAGACTGAACAAGAAGAAGTTGATTGATTAAGGAAAAGAGTGGGAGTCAATGTTCTGGACATTCCCAAGAAGAGACCTTGTGATAGGACAAGAACTGAGATCACAGACAACTAGGAAATGAAAACTAAATCCTTTCAGCTGCAACTGGTATAAGAATTCCAAGATCCTAAAGAAGGAATCCATTTGGTAAAAGAATGTAAAGGTGAAAGGAGGGCAGGAGAGGAAAGGATATGCCATCCCCAGCAGAAGGAAGAAATTATCTCGAAGGGAAGGGAAGAGAAGGGAAGGGAAGGGAAAGGAAGGGAAGGGAAGGGAAGGGAAGGGAAGGGAAGGGAAGGGAAGGGAGGGGAAGGGGCTGACATCATACTATGCAAAGTGATGGGAAATAATTTAAGAAGGTCCTCTCGAGGGCATTATCCAGTGCTCCTCCAGAGAGGAACAGGCAAAGCTGAAATAACTTATGGACCTTCTATCATTTTCTTTTGAAGACAGAGATTCTGTTGAAGAATAAAGATGAAAGCGGATGACTTTGCACTTGAACTACTATACAATGGAGTTAATAATGTTATTTAATTCATCTGATGATTAATTCATTATCTTGGGGTAGGTTCCAGGAAAAATTCTACCTTGTCAAAAAGGGTTGTTGATACAGTGAGTTCAAATTAACTCAGAGTTAATGGATTCAGGAGACTGGACAAGCATACAGAAGAAAACTCTTCTACTAACTGGATGAAGTGCATCAGACTCAGAAGCTACCTTAAGCTGGAAATAACTAGTCAGAGATTGTGAGAGCATTTGGAGAAAGTATAGTACAATTTGATGTTGGCTTGGCTACAATTTGGCCACTGTTGGAGACTAGGACCTTGTTGGACTGTCTCAGATGACCTTTAGTACAATCATTCTTTAGTGGTCAGACAAACCTGAAATCAACTTGGATTCCCTAGAAAAGAAGATGAGACATTACAATATAGACAGGCTTGAGGATATGGGGTTTGGCTGGAGACTGAATGGAGTTCATGCAAGAGCAGTCCTCAGATTGTGTAAATCTGCAGAATCTCACTGGCACGAAGAAGCTTCACCAGTTCACCACAGCCCTGTGCAAAGCAGATAAAAATATCCTGCTTAAAACACTTCATGTTCTGAACTACCCAGGCAGATGAACACATTTAATAAGTTATTTGATTCATGGCTTTGGCATCCCCAATAAACATTGAGAATGGTTAATGGAAGGGCTCTTTACTACTGAAAGGGCTGACTCTGAAATATTTGAGACGTTTGGTTTGTATTAATGTTTAAAGGTTGGATTCTTATCCCAAACTTTTTGGATATTTTTGGGCAGTGAATTGTATGTGAAGAAGCTTCCTCGTGTGGTTTGTAGGCCTTCTGCTTGGCAGTGTTAAAATTACCACAGGAAGAGCTTTTTCTCATGGCATTTTGGCTTCCGGTCACAAGAATAGCCTGAAAGGCAAGAGGCGTGGGAAATTAAAACAAGAGGGGAAACAGTTAACAAGAATTCTGTGAAAAGGCTTTAGATTCACTGGAAATTATGGGAAGATCAATCCTTATTGTATCCAGATCCATTCTCCCATGCCTCATAAATTACAGGATTAGATCAACAAAGTTCCACATCTAAAGTGACACTAAAATGTCTCAAGTCTTTCTGTTTGTCAGCTGAAGACTTTTCTCCCCCTCTGTAGCCTGAAAATTAGGTGAGATAAACTATTAACTCCTCAGTCAAGAGAATCCTGATTGCTTTCTTTAGGAATCTATGTAATAATGAAGAGTACATAGTGCCTTGATGCTTTTTTTCCCTGCTATTTAGCAATGTAAGTTAATTTCATTATTGTTTAATCTAGTTACTCCTCTGAACCACTTCTGATTTTATGGATTTGTCCTAGTACATCTCTCTAAAGTAAAATATAACTAATGCCCAATCTCATGCTAGAAAGAAAGACACAGAGGTAGCTTAACCTTTCAGATTCATTGAAAAATTCAATTGAAGGTGTGAAAGGTTCAGTCACATAATCCATGTCAGTTGATAAGCTTGAGTTTTCAGTTTGAGGTAGAAGGCCATGTCAAGAGGGATTTGTATGTCACGTTGTCTGCTCTTCAGCACTGCTGATCCCCATGGCATGATCCTGCTTGTTTCAAAGAAGCATACAGTTGGGGCAATTCCAAGCACAATTCAGGCTGGGTGAAGAATGGATTGAGAACAGCCCTGAGGTGAAGGAGTCGGGAATGCTGGTTGATGAGAAACTCAACATGAGCCAGCAATGTGTACTCACAGCCCAGAAAGCCAACAGTGTCCTGGGCTGCATCAAAAGAAGTGTAGCCAGCGGGTCAAGGGAGGTGATTCTCCCCCTCTGCTCCACACCCCATCCAGAAGAGTATTGTATCCAGCTCTGGAGCCCCCAACACAGGAGGACATGGAGCTGTTTGAGAGAGTCCAGAGGAGGGCCATGAAGATGGTCAGAGGACTGTAGAACCTCTCCTGTGAAGCCAGGCTGAGAGAGTTGGGGTTGTTCCAGCTGGAGAAGAGAGGGTTCCAGGAAGATCTCCTAACCACCTTCCGGTGCCTTGAAGGGGCTACACGTAAGTTGGGGTGGGACTTTTTACAAGGGCTTGTAGTGACAGCATGAGGGAGAAGGGTTTCAAACTGGAAGAGGTTAGATATAGGCTAGACATGTGGAAGGAATTCTTCACTATGAGGGTGGTGAGACAGTGGAACGGATTTCTCAGGGAAGTTGTGGAAGCCCCATCCCTGGAAGTGTTGAAAGCCAGCTTGGACGGGGCTTTGAGCAACCTGGTCTACTTGGAGGTGTCCCCACCCATGGCAGAGGGGATGGAAACATTATTTTTAAGGTCCCTTCCAACCCAAACCATTCTATGATTCTATGAGTCTGTGCTATATCTTTTCATATGGAGGAACTTAATTTTAGAGAAGTAGATTTTAGGTTTGGAAAAGTGATCTAGATTCACATTTGCTGCCAAAGTATGTAATCTGAAGACTCAGCAAAGAACAGTTGATTTCACCTCCAAACATTATCACTGATTTTACTCTGTAGAGGGTAACACGTTATTACTATTTGGAGAAGGAAAAAAATAACTATGTGCTAATAGTTGTCTCTTCTGCAAAAATAAATATTGCATGTTATTTTAGGGAGAGCTAACTGATGTGAAATATTCAAACACCATCAAAATGGATCAAATATAAGGAGTCCACATAATGTAGGAGTTGAAGGAGACTGAAAACTGAAGGAGCATTTCAATAGAGCTGACCAGATTTGGGGCTGTATCCAAGGGTTTCAGTTCAGCATAATGAGCTAATCAGATCCTATCCAGCTCTGCACTTTCCCACATGAGAGACATCTTCCTGTTACATCCTCAAGCTGTTGAAATCAGCAGAAGTTCCTGACTTCAGCCTTCCTTGGCCCAAAAGAAAGGGAAGTGGTGGTGAAATCTTACGCAACGACTATTTTGCTTGGTAAATCCTTACTCCTTTTGATTCAGACTAGTTAGTATTTGCCTGTCTCCTGGATTTATTGCCACAGGAAGCTTTTAGGAAAGATTTTCAGGTTGATGGGATGCTACTCACAAGACACAGGTGAGATAATTGGGTATTCTCTGTTGGGGAGAAGGTGAGGGAGGGTTTGCTGTTTGGTTTGGTTTGTTCTAGTGACCCATGGCAGCTGGAACTATTGCTGTGTGGGGAACACTTTTAAAGTGAGATTTTAATCTTTGCCATGGCACTGGCAGTGTGGGAGAGGAGTCCTTTTAAGCTGACTTCTTATAAATCAAGTATCTGCATATGGAAACAGCATTTGATTAGAAGCTGTCTCCTTCAGCAGACATATGGTCTTTATCTATCTTCACAGACATCCAGAAAGTTTTACCACAAGAAACTGATATGCAGAGATTAAATGACTTTCCCAAAGTCATATAGGAAGTCTGTGGTAGAGCAATGAAACAAATCCGTATCTCCTGAGTCTTTGGCTACTAATATTAGCCAGTTTTTCTTTTTTTTCTTCCTCCCCCCCCCCTTCCTCTGCAAAACAAATCTTCTGTTAGAATTAAAATTTCTAAGTGTACTTCAGGTCCCATTGGGAGTTCAGCTCCATACATTTAGTAGGGCCACTGTAAATTTTCTCCTAAAGCTTCTCTGACTCAGAAAATGGAAAACTTTTATGGAACTGTGTCAAGAGGCAACTCAGACAGCAGCCAAGCCTTTCAAGGAAAGTGGATTTCCCTTGTGTGTTCTGGCTTATAAATCCTGTGTCTTTTATTTTAGGAATGCAATTGTCACACCTTCCAAAAAAACACACAAGATGTCAACTGCAACAGTCAGTATCTTGTGTGTCTGTGAATGACCTTGGCCAATGTAAGGAAAGAGGAGCTGGTATCAAATTAATGAAAAGGAAAGACAGAGAACCAACAAAAAATGGGTTAAATTTTCTTGCTTTTGGCAAGAAAAATCTGTTGGGTATCCATAGATGAGTCATTATGTCTCTATGATCTCTCTAATCAAAACGGAGAATCGGACCCTTCCAGATGTTGACTCAGTCCTCCTGAGACAGGTTTCTAAAATAAGTGTGATGAATAATTTTCTAGCTGCTCCTGTCTCCCTTCACTGACTGCAGAGGAGCTTACAGTAGATACATGACTTTGACACAAGATAAAACCCAAACATTATTTCTCTTATGTATGTGCCACTTACAAATCTTCTCCCAAGTAGTAAAAGCACCTTTCTATTTCTTGGCTCTGATTCGCTCCACTCACGTTTATCTGCATATATTGCCCAAGGTTTGCAAAATAAATAAATAAATGCATAAATTAGGATCAAGAAGGAGCTTCCAAAGTATGAGAGATGTTTTCCCATACATAAATATAACTTCTTGAATCTACATGCAGTTAAAATTAATCATCAACATAAAAATCTTTGGAATCCCTTAGCTGTATTTCATCAGCTAATGGTGGAAACTGACAAACACCAAGTAAAATCAGAATATTCCTCCAAAATACACAAATACACTGTGTTGTAGGATTTTTTCCTTCTCCAGAAATCCCTGTTCATCACTTGTCAATACAGAGAAAGAACAACAAAACTTGTAAATAGATGAAGTGCTGCAGCCTTTTACCAGGACATCAGTGTCCAGCTGCCTACGTTGCCTAATGTAAAAGAGACAGCAGCCACTGGCTCTGCAAATGAAAGGAAGCAGTTGCCTCTAATTTCCTTCCACTTTCCTATATTTTTTCTTATCCTCAGATTGCCTTTCACTCAACATCATCTTTTTCAAGGTATCCATCCAGGACATTTTTCACTTCAGAGTCTTTTTTCAGCTGTGTGATTAGAGGAGGAATATTTTTACCATCCAATGCCCAGCATAACAGCATCTGGATATTCCTGAGTCCTACCTTTGCCTAATTTGGTAAAATTGAAGTGGAAAACTGAAAGATCTACTTCATCCTTTGAGTTAGAGTTCATCCTTAATTTAGAAATCCTTCCAGTAACATGATCAGCATTACATTGGTACTTAGGTGATGCAGGAGAACCAGGCTATGAGCATGTTGGTTCCTGCACCAACATGCATTGCCCAGGTAGCAAAAGAATAAGCAAAGCCTACAAATATAAGTAAATGACAAAACTAACCAGTATGAGTACCTGCAGTGCAAGAGCCTAACTCTTGCAAGATGGAAATTACTTTTATCCTGTATCCTTTTTTGAAGGATCTCACATTAAATTAACCTTTGAGGAACCTTTTGTGAAATGTGCTGAGTAAGAAGATGATTCTTCCAGGTCAAATTGAAGAGAGAACTGGAAAAAAAAATTGTATTTCCACAATGACTGTGTAACTGATTAATCATATCATTCCTTGCTACTAGTTGTTTCTTTTGCAATAACTCTATTCTCCTAGAGAGCTCTTTTTGGCTGTTTTTTATATTGGTACTTTTTTTTTTTAATCCTTCCCCTCTTAAATGCTTTTCTGGACTGGTGCAGGTTCTTGCACATAAGCAGCACTGGGAGCCATTGGGCTTTCCACACTGCCTCTGATGAACTCACCAGTCAAGCTGTTGTCCCCAGAACGTTCTCCAGCCTCAGGATTCCCTTCTGGCAGCACAAGAGCTGAGCTCATGTCATTGGGCAAAGACAAAACAAGAACCCTGTTGAAAATAGTAGATGACATATAGATTATCTGGGCTTTTATTTTTAACTTGATCAACCCAGCCAGTGAAAGTGAATGCTGAGATATCCAATTAAAGTCATAATGTGATTTCAGCTTGTTGATGAGAATCATGTCCCTCCAGATTGTGCCAGGATAACCCAGCCCAGAGCTACTTCAGATTCTGACCTTCCATTCATTCTCTAACACCTGCCCAGAGGTTACTTTGACCATGTCTGCTATTGCTTTTGTACCACACTTCAGTTCCAGCTCATCTCTTCTGCTTGCTGGTCCTGTCCTGGATGACTCCCCAGATCCCATCTACCTCTTACTGTATGAACTATACGAAGGCACTTCTTATTTAATGACAGGGTTATTTGGAGTAAATAACACCCAGTTGGTTTGTGGGTGACCCAATTATTTGTCACTGTGGGTGACACTGAGATGAAACAGAAACTTTGTTGAGTGGGGCTGGTAAATTATCAAGCCTGGTGAAGATAAAGCAGATGAATACAACACATACAATGCACTTGTTTTGTTTATTTGTTTGTTTCTTTGTTTCATTAGGAAACCAACAGGCTCTTGTATTTCTCTTTTTCAGTGGAAATACAGTATGTGCCATTTCTTTCAACAACAGACAATAAACTGTGGCAACTAAAACAAACATTATTTTTTTACTTGCAGAAACAGAGAATTTGCACCTAAGAATATTAAAACAATCATCCGAGGAGATCTCAGATGCATCAATAAAGATGATTTTTAAGCAAGATTAGAACATCAAGAAATTCTAGAAGCTTGATAAGAAACAACCAGTGATAATAGTTAAAAAGTCAACTGGGGAAATCAGGGCGAGTACAGGATGAGCTGACACTGATCTTAGGCAAAATCCTAGGGAGGCTTCTAGGTGACACTATCCAAAAGGAATTAAGAAATTGTAACATCAAGATGAAAGATACACTGTCAGAAAAAGCTTGGGTTTGCTTTCTGCTATTTCCTTTCTTTTCAAGACTACAGTGTTGATGACTAGAGATAGTTGTGCACACATCCTGTCTTTAGCACTCTGTAAAGCGTTTGGTGCAGTCCTGTGACTTGTTTCTTCACCTGAAATTCGGAGATATAATGATAGCAAAAGTGAATATCAGGGCAGCTCATGGTAAATATATATATATACAGCAGTTTTTTATAAAAAGAGGATTATCATGCAGGACTGTTTCTATTGGTAACCCACAGACTCCTTTTCTTGGCTGAGTGCTGCTCAGTGTCTCTATCAGAAGTCTCAAAGATTGGCAGAAAAATTTAAAAGTATGTACTTTTAATGGTATTGGAAATTAAAGTGATATCAGAGACATATCATATTAACTTGGATACAAATTAGCACAGATCATATGATATAGTGATTTTACTTACAGCACATACACTTTAAAACCCATGAATGAAGAACAGAGATCATGCCTTTAAAATGAGCAAGTGGGTGCAGCAAATTAGTAGCTTTAGAACACAAGGATTCTAGCAAATGATAATTTTTTAGTTCTGCTGAGATGCTGAGACTGCCTTTGTAGACATAATTTTTGCTTACAAGAGAAGGACACGCCTGAGGAGAAAAAGAAAAGGAACACTACCCCTCTATCTGGCATCAGGGAGAGATTTTGGGAGCCATCTCTCCAGTTGGATGCCTACCATGCCAAAAGAATGTGGAACAACTGGAAAATGCTTAGAAAGAGCTATGAGAATGGCCTGAGATTATAAATACATATCTCACAGTGTGACACTGGTTTTGGAAATATCACAGCCTGAAAGTAATTTCAGGTAATAGTTTCCTAATCTAGCAGAAGAAGATGCAAAGAAGGTTCTAAGATGCAGCTAGACATAATCCAGGCAAGGAGTTTGCCTTTTTAACAGGGTGACAAATCAGCCACTGGGTTATGGGCAACAGTTAGATGAGGAAGGTGCCCCACTGGATTATTTATACTCACTCTATCTGTGGCAGACCTGAATAAGGTTTTAATGTACATCAAAATTATTCCATAGGCAGTTAGATACTGCAAAGCCAAAACACTTCCTTTCCTCCACCTCCCCCCTCCCAAGCCCTAATGCTTTCATTTACAGTAGAAAAATGGAGCCAGGAAATCGATCCTGTTCTATAAACAAGGCAGCACAACGTTTGTTAAAATTTGGGGCAATTTTTTTGTAATCATATATACTTCAGGAAAATTTACATGATAACCATGAGCTCCTCTTGGGCAATGGCTCCTTGTCAGCCTGGAGTGATTAGCACCTCAGAGCTGCCAGGACACAATTCTGTCAGCACCACAAGAAGCATTTTCATCAGGTTTCTTTTTCCACAGAATCACAATGGCCTTGCAGCCTAGGAGACTTTTTTTTTTCCTCTTCTTTCCCCTAGCTATGTAGTAGAACTCTTCAGAGGGAAATTAAAATAATCTCAAGAATGAAGGGTTCTAGCTTGTTTCTAAAAATAGCCCCAATCTTCAGCAGGGGATGTGATTCCTTAGCCATGTGCAACAAAGATGACCTCTTTGTCAGGTCTAGCCTGCAGCAGGAGGTGTCTGCTCCTGGGCTACTTTTACATGGGTTCAAAAATAAACAGCAAGTTCCTCTGGCTGGCCTCCCTGGCCAAAGGCAGGCAAGGAACATTCTGTACAAGGAAGCACACACAATCAGCTCTAATGAAGTTCATCGATGCACCAGCGACGTGTGTTAGGCATTAATACTTTGCTAATATGGCCATGGGTTGCACAGCTACACATTCTCTTAGTGCACAGTAAACACAGCACAGTGCACTTGGTGTATCCCAGGGACGTGAGTTGAAAGAGAATGCATTTATATTTGCAAAATGGAGTCTTTGTGCTCAGATCTGAGACTTATGTAACACGCCAGGGACACCAGAATATATCAACTACTTTTCTAAAAACAGTTGAATAAACCAGAAATGTGTATGATATTTTACAGAGAAAAATAAATAAATCAATCCTAATAAACAAAAGGTCCCTTGAGTGTTATATGAATTACATCTTTTAGAAACACAAAACAGGGAAGGGAAAAATTAAAAGTTAAAGTAACATGAAAGTCATTGCAGTGTGAGCATGACTGAAAATCAACCCCTGTTTTAATGATCTTTAGTGTGCAGGAGTTAGAAAACTACACTACAGTGCAGGCCCATTGGGAGAGCAAAGTTTTAGGTAAAGAACAGGGTCCCAGTGCCTCATTCCAGCAATGCAAAAGACTTAGATGGGTTAAACCAAAACTGTATCCCAAAGCATCTCATAAGAGAGATGTGCAGTGCTGCTAGAAGAAGAATCTAGACCGATAACTTCAACCTTGAAGCAGCACAGAGAGTAGGGATGGAGTGAAGTGCCAACACTGTTCACATTTCACCCTGTCCCAGCTTCATTGCTGTGCTGTGATCAGCAGATTCTGAGAATGGAATAACACTGCTGGTGATGTCTGCCTGGAGGACCATTGTTTAGGTTTAGGAAAGAAACATCAGGAGACAATCAGTGCCATGTCTCTGCAATGGCCTTCCTGGGGCACAAGTTATCAGGAGTTGAGATGTACAATATGATGTTGGCCTCCATAGCACTGGGTGAAGAGACAAAGTTGATTGAGAGACAGAGCAGAATCTAAAGTCACACACTAGAGCCATTAGCTGCTATAAAGTTAGTGGTGACTCTATAAATGTTTTGTATCTCTTGTAGGGGTCTGTGATAAGAGCTCATCTCCACACACACAAAGGTGCACAAAGAAGCAAAAGTGGGGAGGGGAATCCAACTAGTACCCCAATATCCCAGGAGTCATCAGCCTCCAGAGGCTCATCTCTGCACACATGAAGGAGCAGAGACACAACAGCATCCCAATAACCTGCTCAGAGAAATGAACCCCCATCCTGTTCCCTCCCAGGGCTGCCACAGGGGAGCATCAGCCCCATGGGCCACCAGTGACACCCATTTAGATTACTTACCCAGAATATCCCTCCAGGTCACCTTACAGACTAAGGGGGTCACTGCCTGAGGGTATGGGACACTTTATAGGATGCAGAAGAGACTCTTGGGGTTGCAGAAAATGTATTATGGGATGTTTAATGGAGGAAACAAAAAGGGAGAGGTCAAGGTAGTTTGGGAAGGAGGAAGTGTGGAAAACAGGGAGAAAAAGGGAACCTGTTCATGTGAAAACAGCTGCTTGTCAGTATACTTGCCTAGTCATGCCCCCTGCCTGATCAGCACAACCTGTCCTGTCTTCTTAATAAACCCCACTTCTGGGTGACAGACTGCTCTGTGTGCACATCTGTGTATGGGATCCAAGTGCCAGTCACTGGAGAGAAGACCATGGGTCAGAGAGCCCGGGTCAGAGGCCCTGTGTATCCCTGGTGCTGCCAAGTGAAGCACACGAGGGTCTGCATGTCAGTGTGATTGCCAGGGAGCACCAGCAGCCAGATCATGCACTGAGTGGGTGAAGTGGCCTGGGAGCCAGGGGTGCCTGTGTGTCTGAGTGGAGGAGGAGGTGGCACCTCGAGGTGCTGGTTATCAGAGCACCACTTCAGTGTGTGTGTGCCTGCCTCTGAGCAGAGGGGAGACAGAGCATCCAGGACCAGCTGCCAGCTGGACTGTGGGAGAGGCTGGTCTAGCAAGCAGGTCTGTAAAGATGGGGTAGGCCCTTATGTAAACAGTCAAAAACTGAATGGGCAACAATAATGGTGAGGTACTGTCAGAATAAAGGGACAAGGAGCCATCCATTGAATATGAAATCAAACCTTTTTTCTGTTAAATGCAACACACTTCCTTGGGGTGCTCAGTGTATTATTGAGGATAAGCCCTTACCAAAAAGCCAAAGATAAAAAGAACAAGGTATTAAGACTACAGAGTTTCAGTCTTCGAAGGCTGAAAACCATCTTTAACTACTTAGAAAAAACACTTTCTCTCTCAGCTTGGTACACCACAATTCTCCATTGCAGTCTTGATTAACTCTCAGGACTGCTTGATACTTCTGGTGAGAAGAAAGGTCTGCTCTCCCTGAGAGCAGCAGAGTATCTTTTAGATGTCAAAAGAGATTATCATCATCACTCAGAAATTTTTTCAGAGAGACTGGGATAGTAAGTCTCTCTGCCACAGTTTTCTAGTGAAACCCTACCTTTGTTGTTTAGTTTCTCCACACTGTAGTTTTCCCATTTGTAAAGGGGAGACATTACAGTTCTTCCTCAATTCACAAGCATTTTTTTTAAACCTAAAAAATAGCATGGTAAGGTGTAACATCTATGTCACTAAGACTGACCTGAGTAGGCAAAATGACAGTCTACATGGAAAGCAATTTCTTTACTAGTGAACTTTGCAGAGGGAGGTGCTTGGCCAGATTAAACAGATAGAAAACTAGCTCCTTCATTGTTGATTTTCTATCACATGGATTTTCTTACCACTTTTTCCATCTAGGGGTTCTATTTATCTCCATGGTTCCTGCCTTCTCCTTCCCATTTGTTCTGGCATTGAAGACACCACTAGACAGGCATTTGAGCCAGAAAATCCCAGATCTGAACTTCTTCAAAGATTGGAAGATGGGGGATTAAAACAGGGTTTTGGCTACCAAAACATAAGTTCAGCTGGGGATTCAAATTCCACCTAGTTTGGGGTTGTGTGATTGTGAGATTCCAGGTCAAGCCCATCTCTCCAGTCATAAGGTGGAATTCATGACATCAAAATTCTTTCCAAATCACAAAAAGGATGTAATCATAAACACTGCAGTATGACTTCCCTACAGGTTGCTGCAGAAGAAGAAACAGGAACACCAGAGACCTTTAAAAAACATCATGACCTTTCAGCAACAGAAAATATGGGAAAATCTAAGTCTTAAAGAAAACCATTTGTTTCTGGCTTGGCACTCTGTGCAAATCCCTGCATAAGAGAAGTTTAGGACAGGGATTTCTACACTGCCTCCTTAACTGTAGGCACAGTTTTGCACATAAATATTCTAACCCCAAGAGCTTGATGTATCCTAAACTAGGCACTGATGCTTCTTAAGTGCAGAGATTAATTATAATAGTGTCATTGTGAGAAAGGCAACCACAGTAACATAGAAACTCTGAATCTGGACATGGAAAAAATAATAAAGCAGAAACAAAAACAGGGTCTGTTTTGGAGTCTTTCTAAAAATCATATGCAAGAATCCAGATGGAGAGAGTTCTGGATGCTGTTCATGCCTAACATGATCAGCAGATAGATGAGTGGCTTGGAGACATGAGAAGTGAGCTAGAGAAAGTGCCAGACTGCTAGTTGGGATTTCAAGGAGTGTTTGTGGTAAGCCACACTTCAGATCTTTTTTTGCTGTGGCCTGAGTGTTGTCTTAGAGACCATGAATTGAAACTTGAGGACCAAATATTTTGAGGCTGGCCATGATTTCATGATAGCAATCCCATTTTCCAACTTGTAAGCCATTTCCCTCTTCAGACTTGTGAGTGAGTACCACTGGATCAGAAAACCAAGCCAGTCTCACCTCACCAAAAGGTTCACAGCATGCAGACCACAATGTTAATAAAGGAAAAGGCTATACAGGTATTCATCTTTCTCACACTTTAAATGTGCCTTGCAATTATTTTTCAATTCTCCTCAGCCTCATCCACTCCAGCATTTTGTCTGGGGAAACTCTT
>NW_009953491.1:944356-949803 GCF_000747805.2 Chaetura pelagica | reverse complement strand
CCCTCTTTTCTGCTGCTGCTGCCACCACCCTCAGCCTCCCATCTTCTTCTCCAAGTAGACATTTTATGGTTCAATTGCTACTTTCAATATGTGAGATTCAGCCCAGGCTTTTCCAATTGACTTAGACTCCTTCCTTTTCCCTTCCACAACTGCTGTTTTGTAAGGAGACAGTGTTTGCTGCTTCCCTGAAAGACAAGCCTGTAAAACTCCTGCTGTGAGCATGTGTGGTCAGGCTTTTATAGACAAAAGTGGTGGTTTCCTATTATCAGAGTTGTTGGAGTGCAGAGTAAAAAGGATGAAAGCCCAAAATGACACACAGGGTTTCTGCTGGGCAAACCATCTCCACCGTTTTGTTGGTGTCAGGTGCATTGACGCAGCAACAGACCTTTTTTTCTTATTTGCTTGAAGAGATCAGCTGCAATTACCCTTTGAAAGTCACTTATGATATCTCCCTTCTCTATTCTTTGGAATATCCAGTACTGCTGCCTTGGACCATAAAAGACTTAACCTTCCCATTGCTTGCTGCACAGTCTCTCCCAGTTTCTCAGCACAAGAGTAAGGTCTGGAAAGAATTATTTGACATTCTGATTTGCAGCAAAACCTGAACTGACCCACAACTGAAGATCCAACTGGCTTGCAGATTATGTTTTTTAATCTGTTAAAAGATATATATCACATGGGAAACACCAGGAAAGGGAAGGTTGCCAGATGTTAGAGTGGTGTTCCAGAGCCCTAGGGAAAAAGGGTCATTAATGCCTGAGTATGAAGTGCAGATGTCAGGGTGTTTTATAGGCTTGATTCAAAGCCCATGAAAGTTAAAAAGAATCTTTACATCATCTTCGATGGCTTTTGGATGAAGCCTGTGGATATGGAGGGGTCCTGAGCAGGACTGATAACCAGTGACGACCATGTAAAGGTCTCTGCAAGCAGAAGAGCCACAGACTATTCCTGAATCTACACTCATGCTGCAGGTTAATATATAAGCTACTCCAAAAGAGTGCCCAGTGCTCTCTGCCTCTCATGGCTCCAGCACAAGCTACAAGCTGGGAGAAAAGCCCTTTTCCGTTTGGATTTCCCTTTCAGCACAGCTTTATGTGCTTATATAATATGAAACAGCCTTTTCTATTTCTGTTCAAGCTCTGAAGGCTTGGATTTCCTCCAGAACTTTTGATTAACAGCTGAGCCTAAATCAGATCTGCCTGGGGTCTCCTTTGCTTTACTGACACATCATAATATCCTTTCATCTGCTGTTCCAAGCCAGTTCCTTGTTCTGTCAAGCATCTCACTCCCTCTGAGAGAGACCATGTTAATTCCCTCTCCCTTTCTAAGACCTTCCTGAGATGTTTTAAAGCAGGGCATCCACTAGAGGTGAAGACCTTTTTGCTTGAGTGACTCAGAACCGGACTGCAAAGGATGCTGGATTATGGACTGCAGGCCAGAAGATGGATTTTGTTCAAGGTGGTTGGCTTCTGTGTGCTCAGGCTCACTTCAGACTTTATCCTGGTGGTTCAGGGGCCAAACCAGTAAAGCCACGCTTTTCACAGCCTCTCATGTAAATTCAAGCACTCTGACAGCACCAGTTAGGATCTGCATATCATCCCTTGCCACCAGTAATAAAAAGGAAATCCCTCCATGTGCCTTGACTGAATAGATTTCATTCCTGGAGGTGGAGGGGATTAGACTAAAACCAATTAAACTAATTTGCAGTTTTAAATGGACCACCATTTAACCATCCCTGAATTAACTGAACCACAACAAGCTTTTTTCTTCTGTTTCTGGAGGCTCAGTGTGGCTTGATAGCACTGGTAATGTAAACAGCAACCACTGTTGCCAAAGTCAAAGCTCAGCTGGAGTTGAAACTAGCAAGGAAGGTAAAATCCAGCAGTTTCTATATGCACATTGGTGGAAGACAGGCAAAAGACCAAGTGGATCCATTGATCAATGGGGAAGGGACCTAGTCCATCAGAGCAGATAAGAGGCATCCAAGGATGCTAAAGGAGCTGGCTTAAGTCCTGGGAGGTTAAGTTCTAATTTTGGAGAGGGACTTTTTATGAGGGCATGTAAAGATAGGTTGAAGGGTAATGGTTTCAAACTGGGAGAGGGTAGATTCAGGTTAGATATTAGGAAGAAATTCTTCAGTGTGAGGGTGGTGAGACACTGGCACAAGTTGCCCAGAGAAGCTGTGGCTGCCTCCTCCCTGGAAGTGTTTAAGGTCAGGTTGGATGGGGCTTGGAGCAACCTGGTCTAGTGGGAGGGGTCCCTGCCCATGGATCTTTAAGATCCCTTCCAATGCAAACCATGCTACGATTCTATGATTCTATCACCTTTGAAAGGTGGCAATTAGGGCAAGATTCCTAATGCCTGGAAGAAGGCAGATGCTGCACCAACCCCAAAAAAGGGTACTTGTAGCTGGCCATCAGTCATCTCAGTCCTTGGGAATGTTTTGGAGCAAAGGTTCTTCGAGGCCACTTCTAAACACACAAAGGATAAGAAGGTGACTAGAGGGAACCAGCAGAGATTTGCCAAAGGAAAATTATGCCTGACCAACATGATTACTTTCTACAATGAGATGCCTGACATTGTGGTCAAGGTGAGGAAGAGGGATATTAAATGCCTTGATTTTCATGAGGCCTCAGACACAGTCTCCCATGGTCTTCTAATTGGCATTATTGGTGAGAAATCCAGAGAGGCTGGACCAGTGAGGTGTAAAATTGACTGGATTGTCAGGCTCAAAGACTTGTGATCAGTGATGCAAAGTCCAGCTAGTGGTCAGCAACTAGGGCCTTTCCTCAGGAATCAATACTGTGACCAGACTGTTTAGTGTCTTCATTAATGACCTGGATGATGGGATGGAGTGAACTCTCAGCAAGTTTGAAGAAGACACCAAAATGGAAAGAGCAGTTTGTGTCCTGGAGAGCAGAAGCACTATTCAAAGGGACTGGAGTAGTAGGAACAAGCTGAAGAAATGATGGAATCTTGGATGGAATAGCTTGATGCAATGATTCAGGCTGGTGGTTGACTTAGGAAACAGCTCTGCAGAAGAGTATCTGGGGGTCACAGGAGAGAGCTGGTTGAACATGGAGGAGCATTGTGTCCTTGAGGGAAAGAAAACCAGCAGCATCTTGGCCTCTATGGGGAGGAATGTAGCCAGCATGCCCAGAGAAATTCTTTCCTTCTGTTTGACACTTGTTAAGACTGTATTGTGTCCAGCTTTGGGATCCCTAGTACAAAAGGATATTGACATCAAAGCTCAAGTTCAGGGAGGGGTCAGCACAACATTGGCAACAGGGTTGGAGCACACAGCTTATAAGGAGAGGCTGAGAGAGCTGGGCCAGTCCAGCATGGAGAAGAAAAAGTGGAGACCTTCTTACTGTCTGCAATTATCTGATCACAGGGGTTAGAGAAGATGGAGACATCCTTTCTTGGAGGTGCATGGTGATAAGGTAGGGGCAATGTGGGAGATTCCAAAAAGGCATTAGAAAACAATAACGTTACCATTAGGATTGTAAAATAGTGCCATGTAATTTTCCAGTTTCTTTCAGGCAAAATGGAAAAGAAGGCTTTGAAATCGAACTGCCAGAGTTTATCTCACATTCATTTTTGAATAAGCATGTGTAGGGCTATAACCACGTTTACACTCTGCTGATGTTTTTAGGAGATTCTCAGTCCTTTCCGAAATAGCACAGTTTTATCAGGACAAGCAAAGACTTGAGTCCTCTGTAAAACAGAGAAAAAAAATTACAAGTTTCATACTCCCTTCACTCTTGTTATGGGGAAATTTACGATTCTTCCCCAACACCCACCCTGTCTTCCAAAAATACCTACCAAAATACCTCTTCACAGCAAATGCTGAGAAATACCTGCTGGATTTTAGAAGTCCTACTCTCAGACAGCATCCAAGAGTGAAACATTTTCTGACAAAACCTATGAAGAGAGATGCAGTGAAGGAGGGAGTGCCTTTAGACACTGCTTCATACCTTTGTGCCTTTGTTCACCACTGAGAACTCCAGGTGAAAGCTTAAGCTGAAAACACACTCTTACAAAGCAGGCAGGTGTTTTGGTAGACAATTTTTGGGCACCATGCCACAATCTCATTCATAACCTGTCACATTTGCAGTTTCTGTCTTTCTTTGCTCAGGCGTATTCATCCTTAACCTGGGTAAAAATCCATGCACTGCAGCAAAGGTCCTTAGAATGAAATTGCTCCCTGTAAGTGGGAGCATATTTTGCCTAATTCTGAATTCTCCTGATTTATCCTAATACTAAGAAGACTGGAGGTTCAAACCTGTTCCCTAGAAGTGAATAAGAGTTCCACCATAGCCTGCAGCTTTTTCTACCTTGCTATCTTGCACACTAAGTACTTTCTCTGTGCTTCCAACATGGGTTTGCTTCCTTGCAACAACTGCCTCAACCGTTTCATCTCTTAGATTTTTTGACAACTGCCAGCCCTTTGATTCCCTGCTTTCTGTAGCATGAAGGCAAGGATGTTTCATGCACTTTCTATGGCCCTTCTTTGAATCAACACCTGCCCACCGTTCGGGAATCAATAGTCAAAAAGGTCTTAATTCATCTCTGGACATGAGGTCATTCTTTAGAGTCCCATCTTAAAAAAAAAAACAGTGATAGCAACACAAATATCATAATGAGCCATAGAGACATTAGTATGATAGAGCTGAATAAGAAATATAAGTCAGCTTTTACTATTGCTCTTTAGCCTTGTTGATTTTGAACTCAAGCCTATCAAACCCTGAACCATTCCCTAAATAACATACCAGAGCAGTCCCTTTACTCTGTTCTACTTTCTGGGACATGATGAAAAGTAGTTGCTCTAAGAAAAGACCTTCCCAAACACAAAGCCATTAATAGACTATGTATTGAACCTGCCACCTACCTGGAGTCATGTGGAGACAGCAGTGGATGAGACTAGAAACAGAAGAGTGTTAAAGTGCTTTGCCCTCTGATCATCCTCAGAGAAGACACCAATTCAAAAGAGCATTTGGGCCCCCCAAAAATTAGCAATGAAACCATTTAAGCTGCTGTAATTGTCAGCCAAACTCATTCCTACCTCCAACTAAGCACCAGTTAAAACTGGGGGGACACGAAGTTGAAGGAGAGCCACCTTATTCCTACTCCAACAACCCAAGCTCAGCCAACCTTGCAGTTTTTATCTCCTCTGCATATTCTCCCAGAATGTCAAATTTATGCTCTAAATTATGCTACACACATTTTCTGGTGTTTTTCCCCAAGTATACACAAGACAGTAAGTAATCATGCAGCATGCCTAGGATACATCTTTCCATCCTGTCTGCTAATGACTGTTGGAAGCATCAGATATTTCATTAATAAATCTGTAATTTACAATTATACTGTTGCTTTAGAAAATAATAATAATAAAAAAGGACATTGAGTTTATTGACTTCAGCCACCAGCTAACTCAAAGGAACTCG
>NW_009953491.1:800416-944302 GCF_000747805.2 Chaetura pelagica | reverse complement strand
AAATTTTGCCTGGATATATAAACATAAATAGGGGTTTTAAAGAAAAATTTTTACTTCTCACTTCCTATTTAACACTTCCATTACATAATGTAAATATGTCAAAACATCTCAAGGCTCCTTCATGCTGCAAATCAGGTTATACTTAAACAAAGTTTGTGTGTGTCCTTCTCTGGCAGCTACCAATGAAATGGCACCGTTTTAAACACCATTTTTAGAACCAGCTTTTATACTTTTCCAAATGAGGTCACAACTGCTTCCTGTTAAAAGCTGGACACCCTACTAAAATGCAGAATTGTCAGCACACATGCTTTCTGTTGTTTGCTTGACTGTTTGATTGAAAAAGAGGTATGTGGGGGGGCAGGAGGAGGGGAAGCTGGGGGGTGTCGATCAACAGATTGGGAAATGTGACTCCTCTCAGCAGTCCATCCAACACCAGACAATTTCAGTCACTACATCCTTGCCAGCAGACAAGTGTTTCACTTCAGGTGTGGATTTTTCAGGCTGTCAGAGCACTCTATCCCCAGCTGAAGGTCTTGCCACAGCACAGGCTTCACACAAGTTCTTTGGCCAGGTCCTGACTCCTCTGTAATTCCCAACTTTACACCCAGGGGTGAAGTACTACAGAAAGGTTGTGGTCCTGTGCTGCAAGTATAACCTGAAGGTGTGATCCTGGGATACTTCAGGGCACCCCTATCTCCCTTTGCTGGCAAGGCTGTGGCACCCCATCAATCTCATGGCTGACAGCAGGAGAGATCCCAGCATTTTCCCAGTGATACTTCCCAGGATCTTTTCATATGAGGACCTTCTGTTTATTCTCCAGAGTCCTCGTGTAAACCAACACTAACTCATGATCTCCTGTAATACAGGCAGCTCATAACTCTTAACAGGCCTGGGAGGGAGCAGCCTGAGAGCAAGTGCCAGCTGAACCAGCTGATGGCCCCATCAAGCCCACACTGTAACTGTGCCAGGCAAGACTCAGTGTGGTGGTGGCACTTGCTCCACCTGCAAAAGCTAACACGGTGCTTTAAATGATCTGAGCCATCAAGATTAGATCCAAGGCAACAGCATAAAGATACAGCATTTTTAAGAGACACAGGAAAAAATAATCCCTTAGAATAACTGTTATTGTTTTCAATTGTAAAGGGACTGTTTATTTCACCAATACTTTAGTATCTGAAAAACATAGTGAATCAAACTCATCTTCTGCTGTAAAGTGAAAATCAGAGCTTCTCTGAAAGCAACAACTATCGGATTGATTCTATACACAAAATAACCTGAAATAACCTCTCAGTGAAAACTGCTTAAGCCAGGAAGTGAATGGAAAGAGCTCAAACTAATTTGCTGACCACCTGATTCAAATCAATCCAGCCAGATGTGATTTTGTGGGATGCTATTGTGGAGACGGAGGGTTTTCTATCTGGACTCTTTACAGGTATGACATGTGATCTTGAAAAAAACCTTTGCAGCATCATTGCTCAGCATCAGCATCTGCCTTGGGGTTAGAAAGCTTCAATCATATTGTCCTTTGTTCCTTCTCTAATGGTGGTCTTTGTAAGAATGAAGTGCTATTTCTGCCACGAGGGATAGCAAACAAGTACATCCCCTCAGAGTCCCCTGCACACTTTTGCAGACAAGTAATCTTCTTCCCAAAACAGCTATCAGACCCAATTCTATATGCTGAAGAGGAGCTCATGAAACCAACATCACTCTTCTGGCAGAAGTAACAGAGACCTGTTATCACTAGAACAGCCAGCTTTTCAATCCTAAAGCCTTCAGTTCAGCAAGCAGTGAGACATGTATGTTAGTGTTTGTAGGAGGATTCTGAGCCTCAGAAGCTGCCAAATAACTCAGGATCATACCTATCTCTATGTATGTCAAAGAACATCCCAGGTCTTGATGCTGGAGATCATCTCTTCCTCAGCTCAAACAGGCACCATGCACCAGCACAAGCCCCAGTTCACCAGCACTTACCAACAGGATTTGGCAGTGCAGAAACCCTGGAATTTTTGGACAAACACACCAGTCCCATACTCCTTCTAACTCCTCTTTGGTTTCAGCTTGCATGAAGTTTGTGGCAGGAGTACATTGGCTGTTTAGGGACCACAGTGGATGCCTGTGTGAAGATCTAGCAAGTGATAAATCACATAGAGCCTCCTTCACCCGAGACACATATCAGGCTTTTCCAAAACACCACTGAAAAATATTTACACCTCATGAATTTGGGATTTTAAAAATATCAGATATTGTTATGTCAAGGCTCTTCACTCACTGTCTTCCATGAGAACATCTCCCCCTGACCTCTTCTTGTGACCAGTCAGCAGAACGTGGATCCTTTCACTTTTCACGTGGCTTTTAATTGTACTGGAAACACTTCTTTATTCTGAATGTATGTCTGTCTTTTGGTTGACTTTTAAATCTGGCCCTGAATTCACCTTGGAAGCATATGCAGTGGCAGGGCAACTGAAGGAAACGCCCCTGCTTCTCTGAACATCTGCAAGATGTGAGCAAAAATACCAGAGCAAGTTTAAATTACCCCTCCTAAAAAGGGGACAGATATGAGTAAGAGGTACCACTCATGAGACACCTCTGTGGAGTAAACATTTTGGAATAATGTTCCAGGCAACAACTCCAGAGGCTCTAACAACAGATTGACCAGCCATCTATTACATTTCAAACAAAGTGACTCAAAGGAAAATGTTCCAAACAGGCACCTCTGGGCATTTGACTCAGCCCAAGCAATGTTTTAACTATTGCTCTGCCACAAACCACACACGTGACTTCTGTGACCTCTGCTCTGGCAACCACTTCAGTAGGAATGGATAGTTCATCTGACTGTTTTTTCCAACAGCTTTCTAAAGAGAGTGGCCATCACAGCATGTTGTTGTTTCCTCTCAGTGTGTGATGCCAGGTTCCAATTCATTATTCAGTTATTTTAAACTGTTGTGCGTTCGGTTTTTGGGGGCTTTTGGGGTGTTTTTTTTTTACTCCTCTCCTTAAATAACATTAGCATTCTGGGCTAGCTGAAGGCTTAAAAGCTGGTTTTAATTTAAATATAAATAATACCCAGAGTGACTGTGTGATTGTACTAAAAATAGATTGTTTTCTGTACTAAACGTTTCAGTGATCCTAAAATCGGGGGCAGGAGAAAATGAGACAAGGAAGCCCAGGTCTTTTTTTAAAAGTCTGAGGGTGCCTCAAATCCATCTAGAGAAATGGGCTGTTTCTGAGATACCAGTTTATCTGGAAATGTATTTACCACACTTTACCAGCACATCTATTCAGAATGTGGTTCAGGAATCACGAGGAGAAATCACACACTGTTAAGACTAAACATTCTTGAGTGAGCCTCAGTTATGGCAAGTTCAGCAGCAGAAAAAGAAGCTGTGGTGAGTGCAGTTACTGAAATTTTCCAAATAAATAAAGCAAACAAATTTCTCCAGGAAGAAACTCATACCTATATGATTTATTATAGTGGGAGTTGGTCCACGAAGAAGAGATGAACCCAGTGAACTAGCAGTCAGAGGCCACCCATGGGCTGCCGTGCTGCCTGCAGTGCCTTTGCTCCTTGTAACCAGTCCATGTCAACTGGTAAGGACCTTATGTGTCCTGAGGTGTGTGTGGCTTCTAGCAATGCTCAGCAACTTCTATTGGCTTAAAGGTTGCTGATGAGCTCCAATGTGGGTTAGTATCAACAGGGAAAAATATAGGGATCCTATTTACAGCCTCCTGGCAGCAGATGGGTAAAAAAAATTAAAAAACCCTTCTCCAAAATCAATGTTTGCTTTGCTGAGGGCCTCCTTAGGTGTACATTGGAAACAATTCTGTCTGTCTTCCACCACAGTTAAGTCACCCTACAGTTTGGTGTGCCAGCCAGTAGTAGCTAGCTGTCCAGAATCAACAGGTTTCTGCTGTTGAGCAGTACCAGACCATGCTGGCCAAAAGCTGATGGAAATTATTAAATGTGACATGGCACCTGATGTATAGTGATAAGAACAAAAAAGTGAAGTGGGGACTGGTGGACATCTTGGCTCCCTTTCATCCTACCTGTGATGTGACATAATGGCCAGCACAGTGATGCAAGGAGCATTTTTAGCAGCAGGACTCCTTCCCTCCAGCATCCACCAGCCCTTCCTCTCGCTCCTTCTTATGACCTCCTCTCAGCTCCAAGGAGGCCACGTCATGTGCCTGATTCTCTAGTCTGGTCACTGACACCCTGTACAATCATTTCATCCTGGGCAAAGTCACTATAACATGAGAACTCTCAATTCATCTCCTTTGATAGGAGGCACTTTAACCCTGCTGCTCTAAACCACGGCTGGCCACCCAGTGCACACAGCAAGGAGAAAGAGCAGCCTCTGAAGCCAGGGTGAAAGCAGGACCCATGTACTTTGGCCACTTTCTGCCCATCCTGTCTCCACATAGTTGTCTTTGCCTTCATCTCTGCACATGGATTTTTCACTGTGGGGGTCTTCCAGATCCAGAAATTGTGTTACTAAAATAACTCCTTTTCTCTTTAACATCTGATATCCAAGGCTCAAGTCTTATTTATTTCATGTCTATTCTGACTTCATTCTTGCGGATTCTAGGTGCTCATGGAAAGGTATTATCAAAACCCTTGCTATAGGGTATCAGGTTTTTTCTCATCAAGCCAGTGGAGTGACACTTTCACAATCATGAATGTTGCTGTGCCAGATTTGGTGCCTGGCTTTCCAAGCAGCAGGCAGACCATGTTCCTCAGAGGCTGCATCCTGTGACAGAGCATTCCAGGCAGGTACAGCCACCTCCGTCGCTACACAACATGAAACCAGCAAAACGCCCAAGAACTGAGCAGCTCTGACACTGCAGGAAAGGCTTCTGCTGCACAGCCTGCTGAGGCTGCCTGTATTCCTAGCTAGTTGGTGGATTTCTCTGACAGGTGATGAACAAACCAGTGCTGGGAGGTGAAGACGAGAATGGATTTTGATTAGAAGTGGAAGAAAAAACATTCACCTGCTACCTAAAAGCTATTTTCCAGCATTAGCTCCCCAGTCCTACTGCCTTTTCTGGGCCTAGTGGGTATCTGAGCTATCTTAGAGACTGAGTTAAGTCAAGGGGACTCTACAGCAGCACAAATCTGTCCTTAGGTAATGCAAATGGCAAGTCAGCCCCAAATCGTGGTAGGATGTTTATGTCAGTTGAACTTTCAGTGCAGGAAGCTGGAACTGAAGTCCCTCAAGCAAGGGACAACCCATGCAATGCAAGATGTCTCAAGTAGATTTCTCCTCTGTACTTGAAAAAACTCTTTTCTTACATTGTAAAATGTGCTCCCACAGAAGCAAAAAATGCAGTCCTGTGGACAGAAATGCTGTGTTGCTGAAATAGTTATTTCATCTTCAGTGGCACTGCACCCCCCCTTCCCTTGGTGTTCTGCTAGACCTTCTGCTAACAAACAACATGCACTTGAGGCCTTGACCTTCTGCAGGATTGCCAGCTCTGCCAGGGTTTCGTTTATACACTTGGCACATACTTCAATGAGCCACACTGGAGCAGGCAGCTGAAGTAGGCTTTTTTGCTCCTCACAAACAGAAGAACAGGGTTTCCTGCAAACCATTCCAGTACTATCAGAACCCCTTCTCCCTACCCCAAATCTTATTAAAAATGTGCATAGTTATTATAGCAATTACATGTTGTCATAATTGTATCCTGAAAAGAGTGTGAAATGTGCTTTTCCACATAATTTACTCTTTTCCTGTGATTCATGAAACCTCTTTTTACATGAATAATTGGTCACTTCTTGTTTATGCATCACCATGGTACATAGCTCCTAGCAGGCCAAAAAAAAGACACAAAGCTAACATTTAATCATTACATCCACATACAACCTACTCAACCCTCAACCCTCCCCCCTCATCCCCCCCTCTCCAGCAACTCTTTGCTTTTTACCTCCCCCCATCAAAAAGAAAGCACAGATTTTTTTCATGTTTCCCAGAAAAGATCCTGACAGTTTTACCTTTCTTAGCACTCATGAGCTTTTATTATTTTTTTCCTTCATGCTTGTTTTGTGCTTCACTTTTTCCAGTGTAAAAAAAATGACTGCAAAGTCCCTTACAAACAAACTGAGAGGATGGAGAAGGAGGAATGTCCCAAGTGCACGGCTGCTGGAAAGGGCAGCTTTCCAACACCTCATCTGTTGATTTCTCAGGGATGATACAGTCAAAATGATGCTTACCAATACCACCTGAATTAGAAAGCACCTCAGAATAGTGGTTCAACTTCTAAACACCTCAGTGACCCTTGATTTTCAGAGTGCAGTAAACTGAGGCAGAAATTCATTTGTTTACAGTGACTGCTCAGTGAGTCACTGCCCGAGCGATTCTGCAGTCAAGCTTTGATTTACAAAACTCCTCCTGTGCCTTCAACTACAGCTTCCTTAATGGACTGCATAACTAGCTCCATGTGACAACATCTGTGACAGATGAATGTGTATCTCTGCCTGTATGTGTGTGTATTTCTGCCTCCTGCCTTTAAAGCTGAGGGCCACCTTGGGAAGGATTTTGACAGTAGATGAAAAAAATCAAGCAGACAATTATATTTCAGCTTGACAGGATCGTACCATGGCAATCCAAAAACACATCTTTTTTTTTCAGCAGGAACACTTAAGAACATAGGAAAAAACAGGTTGGCTTAAGACCAGCTATCAATCTAGCCCAGTAGGCTGTGTGATTCTGTACAATCAGTGAAAAAAAACAAAACCCTGAATGCAAAAGCAAAATAAAATGTTTGTTATTGGGAATACACAAGGACATTAATCTCTTTTTTACCACAAACCCAAAGCAACATCAGGTTTTAAGGGGGGGAAGGGGTAGGAAAGCTGAGTGGTTTTTTACCTCATATAGACATGAGAAAAAAACAAAGCCTCAAAATTCGATCTTATTTAAGAAAAAAAAAGAGGGTGAGCAGTGAGGTTTTTCTTTTTTTTGGCAGCAAGCTAGAGATAGGAGAGAGTGAAGCTTTGGCAAGTGGTGGGGGCTAGGACATAGGAGGACAGAAGAGGACAAAGGAGAGAAAAACAGCTGCTTGGAGTCTAATCTTCTGATTCAAATACACCTTAGCACTGGTTGGAAAGCAGACTCAGAAGTGGAAAGAATTTCTGGATCCAGCTCAAGACAGCAAAAATCATCTTTGCTGGGCCATAATCTCCTGAGAAGGCTTGTGAGAATTTGATCCTGTCATTCCCAAACAAGAATCTTAAAACTGATTTGGACCAGAAATACAGTTGGTTTGAAAATGTTATTACTTCTTCCTGTGGGAAGGAAAAAAAAAAAAAGAAAAGAAGAAACAACAAAAACAACAACAAAAGAAATAAAAATGGAAAAAACCCCCAGCCAAACCCAAAGTGAATGGACTCATTACAAGTTCAGGAAATCAATTCTATTTAAATCTCTTTCAGCACCACTCTCCAACTTCAATAGTGTGTGTGAGGAAGCAAATATTACACAGAAGTTCATCCTCCCCTCCTGGTCCCATGCCTCCCTTCCCCCACACCAAGCTTTGCTTCTGAGTGGTCACTATCTGGTTTTTTCTCTCTGATTAGTCTTGTCAATAATTTCTCTCACTTTCATTCCTCCCAGCATGACTCACTCCAGCATCTCTGTGATCTTCACTCTCGCGCCCTCGTGTTCAGTTCAGTCCCCGCTTTGCTGACTTCTCTGGTGTTAGCTCCCAGTGCTACTCGTTCCCCTCTTACCAGCTGCTTTGCTAGTCCCATCCAACCCTCTAGCCTTCAGGATGGAGTGCCTGAGTGCTAGTTGAGCTCACCCAGCTTTCTGACAGTTTGCCACTCTCTGGCACTGCCTCCTCAGCAAGCACGTGGTCAGGAAAGAAGGGCTTCCTCTGTCCTGAGAGCTGTGTCCCCTCACCACTGGCACTGCACACCAACCTCTTCCTCTAGACTATGCTCTTTTGCCCTCTTTCCCCCATTCCTATGCCCCTGGCTCTTGCTGACAACGTAACAATGTTGTGAGATGAGGAAAGACTTGGCATTGTGCAGTCTGCAGCGGGTACCCACTAAAACCAGTTGCCACTGAGGCTCCAGTGTCAGTGCATGTGTGGTGGGTTGACCTTGGTTGGCTGCCAGGCACCCATCCAGCCACTCTCTCACTCCCCTTCCTCAACATGATGGAGGGGGAGAAAAATAAGATGAAAAAGCTCAAGGTAACTGCAGGGAGGTAATTTTACTACTCTGCAGTCCCCCTTCACCAAAATCCTGACACCATCACCTAATATATTATGTGTTTACTATTATTTTTACTATTACTATTATTATTATTACTATTATTTATTGTTGTATTACTACAAAGCTATAAATTCCACCACCTGGAAGATCACCTTGTATCAATCGCCAGCTGTATCTCTGCAGGTGGACTAACTGATCTGTTTCTCTGCATGTTGTCAGAAGATTGAGGAGAATTTGTAGAACTGAGGAAACTTCACAGAATTCCAAAATACCAAGGGCTTTTTATGATTTTTTAAAATTATTTTTTAAAATAAGCCTAGCAGCATGTTTCTTATCTTAGCTACCATTGCCCAACTTTGCTATTTTTATTTCACATTTATTGCAAGTAGTTTTGACCTGTGCCATTTGTTCAGTCTTATATTGTCTTTATATCTAGGCTGATTTATTTTTGCTTCAATGCACTTCATTTCTCTTCACTGCTGGATACTACTTTCTTGTGGGAATCAAAGACAGTTTTCACTAGCCCTGAAGGTGCACCCTGAACACTGATAACTAAAGACCACTCTTTGCAATCATCACTTTTTACCTTGCTCACCAGGTAACCCTCAGGCTCTGAATTCTCCTGGAACTGAGTGGACATCACACATCTGCAAAATGAACATGGCTCAGAATTAACACGAGTCCTAGCCTGATCTAGAAGTGGTGAAAGGCCTTTCCCTGGGGACACTAAAAGCCTGAATGTTCTAAGGAAGTTGATGCAGTTTGATCTTTTTCATGTCCCTGTAAGATGGCTAATGATGATGGGCCATTTGCTCCACTTCCCTTCAGCTCTCTGCAATGCTGCTTCCCTTGGGAAACACAGGGAAGCACAGAGCAGCACAGCTTTTCGACAGAAAAATTACTTTCCAGTTGAGCCATTTATTCCTTTCCAATGCCTTACATGCCAAACATCATAGAGTTGGAAAAAAGCGGCTTTCCTTAATTAATAACTCAGTCTTACTCCAGCAATAAATCACTATAGATTTACAGTACTAGATGAGAGCTTCTTACAACGCTGACAGATCATTATTCTTCCACAGATGTTCCCATTTTCCCATGCAGAGACACAAGCTGCATTTTGTCTTGATTTGTACAATGAGAACCAGTCATTTTCTACTCTTTTTTTAGTCAATTGAAGGAAAGACATGATACTCCGTGTGCTCTGATGGATCAAAATCCATTGCACTGTCTTTGCTTTAAGAGGTCTTAAAATGTCTACCTCTGCTGAGAACTTGTGATTAGCTATTTTTAAAATGTTCTTTAAACTTAGATACATCCACAGGGCAATCAGTAGAGAAAAGAATGGCTATTTTTGCCTCAGCAGCACCAAGCTCTCCTCTACTTTTTGGCAATCCTATTTAAAATACAGTATCTGCAAATATATGTTTGATTCTATCAACTCTGCACATTTTATCCTGGTTTACTGTGCATCAGAATGAGGTAGGACTTGGAATAATGTGAAGTAATTTTCCTCTAAACAGATGTGACAAAATTTGACCCATGGAGCAGTTGTTGCTCTCCACAGATTTGCCTTCTCCAAGCTGCCCTGCAGCCTGCCAGTGTGGTATGTAATAAGCCAAATAATGTAGGAGTAATCAATTCAGGGTCTGCATGGGTATTGGTCACATTTCTGGCAGACTGTCATGAAGAAGCAGTGAAGACTCCATACTCCACTTAAAACCAGGTGACTACTGCTCCAGTAACTGTACCAGAAGCAGTCTGCCAACTCAGCTTGCCTTGAGATTTAGAGCTTCTACACAAAACCAAGTCTTTCAGTTTTCTAGAGGATTCTACAGCTGTGACATGTTCAGGGAAGGAGAGCAATCCCTTTTCTTATAAATAATATAAATTACAAATGTTTAGCAAGAGTTTTGAGGTTATGCAACGTAGGACAGCCTTGCAGAATGGCATGATGCTTATGTTTTCCCATCAGTAACAGAAGACTCTAAGATCACAAACAAAGCCAGGCACACTAGAAGAGCACAATTATTTAATATTAAAACTAATGAAACCCACTCTGACTTTCAAACGTATCTGAAAATCTTGGAATATTTTATTATAATGTTTGACTGTTTAGGATTCTATAGCATTGTCAAGCATGTACATATGGGGGAACTAGTTTACTGGCTATTTAATGAGAGGCAAACACAAGAATTAAAAGCAGATCCTTGAACCTGCCAAAAAACTGCACTGCATGCATCACCTCTCTACCAAAGCTGAATCTAAAGTCAAATGGTGATGTCCCTTCTGCAAGATATGTCCATACTTACCAGAAAAAAAAGTGAGCAAAGCTGGGTAGTGATGCCAACAGCTAATGTTTAGCTCACTTGTGGGTTTACACAAGTACCTTGTTAGCATCCTGCTCCCTGTTTGTAAGGCTCTGGGACAATCTGGCATGGGAAAGAATGGAGAAGAAATGGGTTATACAAGGATTGCATTATATCTACCTACACAAAGGTGAGCAAAGGCCCCCATTTTGCTTACTTTTATGGGTCAGGCCAAAACTGATCCTCAGGATTTTGATAAGGAAAGGAATGAGACAACTGCATTATCTCCTCTTTGTGAACCTTGAAGCAGTTGTGTTACTTTTCTTTTTAACAGGTACTTGTTTCACATTATCTGGAGGAAGTAAAACTTGCCTTTGAAATGAAACAAATCCCTAAATTGAGGATGATGATGATGAAATCCATTCTTCTGAGAAATTCTGTCTCATCAGCCAATTTAAAGTGCTACAGGCACTGGAATTTTCCTTGATACACAGTAAGATACATATACAGTACCTTTTATTGAAAGAACTCTGAAAGTCTTCCTGTACTAGCAATCTCCTCCTCTATGCAGACATATCAGAAGTCTTCACCAATGAAAAAGAAAATAAAATCCAACATCTTCTCAGGCAAGCAGCTTACTTTCAATATAGTATCTGAACTGTCTTTAATACAATGCACAATAGACAGCTATGTAAAATTCAACATTAAAAGGCCAATACACAGTAGCACAGCATGTCAGGAACCACTGCTGAGTACAAGACATATTGTCACTGTGGAAGTGTCATAAAACATTTTCCTCCAAGACTCAGAACACACTGTAATCTATGTAAGTGGGGGAATTCTCCCTGCTGAGTAGGCTGATAGATGGGGTTAGAGAAATTGGCAGGATGACATCTTTGAAGATGGAAGCAGCATGTTCCCTGATGAACTCCAGGCTGGAATGCTTTTCAAGTGTTTCTCTTGTTCCTTCTCAGAGAGTCACATTTAAGGGTGATAGAGCTGATTTTCCCTCAAAGCTCCATTTTCAAGAAGGCCAGGCATTAGCTAAAAACAACGAACAAAATTCAGGCCTTGCTGGTTGACAGGAGGAGTAAAACCCACTAACAAACACTGACTGGCAAGTCAGCAAAAAATACATCTATTCTGGTTAAAGAGGTTAATTGACACTTCTGAGCTTTGTCCTGGAGGCAGCCGTGGTTAAATTACTCATGAAACCAAAGGTATACAAGGCATACATAAAATCTTTAATCCACGTACCAGCTTGATCCATTGAATCTTAACCAACAGAAAAAATAAGAATAAAACATCTAATTGGTACAGACATTTGTTCTATATGAAAACCAGCATGCACTTCTGGATGCTTAGGCATCAGAATAGGCACCAATATACAATAAACCAATCAACCATCCATTTGGATTCTCCTTAAATATAGTGGAGGATGACCTTGTCATCATCTCCTTCAACTCACTTGTTCTTTAAAGAATTTGTTGAAGAAAAATTGTCTTTAAAACTGTGCATACACACTATGACTACAATGTTTATATTACACACAGATGTAATCAAATTGAGTGCAATTTGATGCTGATCCTGCTTGTAGCTATTTGTATTCTTCTGAATAGTCCTGTCATTAATGAACTGTGTAACTATCAGTCTTTTGTAGACCTTCTCCATTGCTGTATTGAGCTTACTGGAATTTTTATTCCAATCTCTGCAAATGAAAAATTACTTCATCCAAGATCTCAACACATTTCTTATTCCCAAGAACGTGAATAGATGATACATTATCTTCAAACACAACATCTGGATCCATTTCCATTTTATTTGGCAGATACTTACAGAATTCTCCATTGTGTATGTAACTTTGTTTTTAACATTAGAGTAAGAATCAAGAAAAATAGATCAATCATTCTGATATAGTCATGCCTCCAGCAAGTACCATTCCTGAAGAAAAGCTCCCAAAACATTCTGTCCCGGATGCCCAGGAATCTGTTGACATTTGGGTCTCAACATGTCAGCCTTGCAGTGCTTTTAAACTTCACAAAGCATAAACTTTTATTTCTTCTTTTCTCCTTTCCTTTCCTTTCCTTTCCTTTCCTTTCCTTTCCTTTCCTTTCCTTTCCTTTCCTTTCCTTTCCTTTCCTTTCCTTTCCTTTCCTTTCCTTTCCTTTCCTTTCCTTTCCTTTTCATCTTCCCTTCCCTTCCTTTCCCTTCTCTTCCCTTCTTTTAATGTTTTGGTTGTAATTTTGAGATTCAGATTCTCCTGTAGCACTGTTATCTGAGAGGTGAGAGCTTCTGGTTAAATTGTCCTGACAGAAGCCACTCTTAAGGCTTGAAAAGTTCTGAGTCCTGAAACCAATTACTTTTCAGACTGCAGAGGAAATATGTGAATCTCCACCTTTCTTTTTTCTTGACTCAGCTGTTTACATAGGAGCAATTTGTAGGTTCAGATGAGTATTTTCTAAAGGATTCAGAACCTCCTGTCTGCATGTCTCATTTGAAGCTGTCATTCCTCTCTGTTCTGTGAAATCACATCTTTTCTTTCTGTTACTACACCCCAAAGTTCCAAAATTTGCATTATAAAGGAGTACCTCTTTGGTTTTTCTTCCTCACCAAGTCCCTCTCAATTAAACTTCAAAACAATCAGTTGGGTTTTTCTATCAAACATCCTTGCCCTTGCTACCAAAAGAGTGTGGAGAAAACAATTCCCACCTAGCTTACAACTCCTCCTTCTGTTTCACCATCAAGCACCATCTATGAAAACACTGTTCCTTTTGCTCTAGGGATCACAAATACACACACAAAAAAAAAACCCTCCAAAAAACCCAAACCTTTATAGACATAAGAGTTGGAAATTTGTATATGGACAGCTTTCTGAAATAATCATGCTTTCCAGTGTCCATGTTATTGTTTCAAAAAGACCAAATGCAGTTCTCTTGTATCCAGACTACTGCTGAGATCCTTGGCCGTGGACACTCCAGGATAGGTTTTGAGTCATTCTAACAATAATCCACAAAAACACAGCAAGGTGCTCTCATTTGTATGACTCTTTGACACTGACCAACTTACTAAGTTTCATCCAGTTTTTTATCAAAATACCATCCAGCTGTAAACTTCACCAGTCACTTGAATTTGCAGGAGATAGAGCATTTCGTATTAACTCATTTTCTTTGTCAAGTAAAACTAGGAGTCAAAGGAGTTTCTAACAAACAGTCGCACCTTACATTTACCTTCATATTTCACATGCTGTCAAGCTTGGTACTATATATATGTATATATATATGTATATAATGGACTGATTTTTATCTTTGTGTGTTGATAAAATCAAATGTGTTTTTTTCCCAGGTGTTTCAGCAGGGAATACTAGAGAGTTGCTCTTCATTCCAATGTACCAAAGGAGATGATACTTATACACCCCCTCATCAAGGTCTCAGCCAACAGCTTATCCCCCTTCCCCACTATACCATAAGCAGAACAAATGCTGACATTTTCTTCAAAGAACTGATCATGAAATCTGCTCTTGAAATCATGTCTCAATACCTTTCCCAAACCATCCAAAAGCTGTGCACGTTTCATTCATCATCGTGGCAACTGCAAAAAATGTGAGGAAGGATGAAATTTGGAGCTGGAAACAACCAAGAGCAGAATTCCTTCTGGCTTCCTGGGAGGCAGAGCTTCACAGACACTCTCTAAATATGTAATCTACAGTCACAATAAAAGAGTAGGATGTTTAAGTAATGGAATTTTTGAAATTATTGCCACAAAAATACAGACTGGTCATGTATCACCATGACTAGCTATCTGTCAGAAAATTTATGTGGCGAGATCAACGTGAAGTCTTAACTGATGCCCTAATTTGGTAGTAGGGCAGGAACTGAAACATCCTTCAAAGTTCACTCAGTAAAAACAATTCTCTTTCTCCCTTACCTAAAAGGATCTCCTACCATTATAGTGTAGCGGGGATCAGTTAAGACAAGCTTCTTTTTCAACACAGAGAGCTGCAAATTCCTTTGGTTTTGTGAGAACTCAAAATATTTTAACTTGAAGAAAGAGAATAAATGTCAATGACTTCCCACCTGATGGTGACCTATATGTACTGATACAGATCTATTATCAAATCTGAAAAAAAACCCTAACTAAACCCAGACATTAATTTGTAGTATTTTGTTGATACTTGTATTTTTAGGTTATGTATATTAATAAACATCTCATTTTTTTACTAGTGTTCGCTGTCAAATTGTTTAAAAATGCCATCTGAAAAAAAAATAAATAGCCTGAGTGTTTATTAAATAAGGCCTTCTTTGTGTAATGTACCTAAAAAGCACTGTTTTTGTAAGTCTGAAATGTGAGGAATTACAAGCCATATAAACAAATGTGAATCTCTGATGCATATTTTCATTATTAGAATTACACAGCGTGTAAGATGTGGATAAAATAGTGATACCACATATTTCACAGGAAATTACTGTTGCTATTATTATTGTTACTATCACAGAAGAATACCATTATTGTTACAGGAATGCTGTATCACTGAAAGGTAAGACGACAAATTTAAAATGCACACTATGCAATAAACAAGATAAATCTAAAAAATGAATCATGTCTATTTTGTGCTGCTAAATACTCTGCTGTGACCAACAGCCACAGCTGACTCTCACCACTTCTAGGACATGACTATAAGTTGCTGTAATTTAATGTTAGCAGTGCTGCCCTCAGCAATGTAAACTCCATAACCCAACACGTGGCACGTGCTGTAAATATCTACCTGTGGCAAGTGGCATAAAGTAAGACTGACCTTTTGCCCTATCTCTCATTAGACCAGGTGGCATCCAACCTGGCCTTAAACACCTTCAGGGAGGGGGATCAACAGCCTCCCTAGGCAACCTATTCCAGTGCCTTACTACCCACATGGTAAATAATTTCTTCCTGATGTCTACCCTAAATCTATCCTCTTGCAGTTTAAAACCATTACCCCTTGTCCTATCACTGCCTTCTCTGGTGAAAAGCCCCTCCCCAGCTTTTCTGTAGGCCCCTTCAGGTACTGGAAGTGGTTAGATGGTGCTGTGTTTTATGCTTTGACACCCACCCATCTGGTATCAAAAATGCCACCTAGCTGGAGTTAGACCATGTATGCCCCAATCCAGGTCACTTCACATTTGCACTAAGTCCATTTGATAACTTCACTGATACTGCACAGGATCTGAATGTGAGCATACATTTTTTCTGTCCCCTTGATGAACAGTTTCTATCAGTGGCTATTTCTGGCTAGGAAACAAGAAGGAATCTTCTCACATATTCCCCCCATCCAAGGGGAGGGGGAAACATCTCTGAGCTAAAATATGTGGACATAGAAAACACACACTGGAAGAGGAGGGTCTAGAGTGTTCTAAGGGAGTTTCAGTGTGACCAGGCCTGAGGCTCACTAAGGACATATCTGCACAGATCATTTCAGACAGCCAGGAATTAACACTGCCATTTACTGAGCTGGCAGGACAGGAGGCAACTTTTGATCAGATGCCAATGTAAAGTTGCACAAAAGTCTCAAAATACTAATGTGATCTCAGCCTCTGGAATGACTATTGCCTTTTCCTTCTTCTGTCTTCCTATGATGGACTGAAGGAATTCAATACTTCGAGGAACTGAAATGGCATTTGTCAATGAAATTCTTACAGCAAGGCAAAAATTAAAATATTCCCATATCTTAACTATAGACAGCATAGAAAAACTATGTGGCTAATGATTTCTCCTTTGTTAATGACCTGTACACACACAGTCTCAGAGCTGATACAGAATTCTGTAATGGAAGCAGACAGAGATCCAGTAGAAACATACAGAATATAACAGAAATGGTGTAGGACTGCATGATATCATAATGTTCAGTGTTAACTTAGGAAACTATTAGTTACAAATCCCACTGTTCTGTTCATCTCTAGACTACCAAGTAGAAGTGTTAAAATAGAATGATGCTGACTGACATCAATGAATGATACTGGATCTACTGTTACCTTGTCTTTTAGGTAACTTTTAGTACACACAACTGATTGCTTAAAATACAACTTTACATAACAATTTTTATGCTTTACTTCTAAGAAAAGTATATAATTTAATATATATATAAAAAATCAGGTATATAATATGAGCTTTGGTGATCTAGACTGCAGACTCACTAGCTTGAACGTTTTAGTGCATGTATTTCAATTCTAATTATTAGTTCTAGGGCTTCTTGCTCCTCCCATTACATAAAAGCCTTGCCAAAATGGTTACACTAGCAGCCATGCCTCAGAGGCAGACTAAGTTCCACTCTGTAGCCCTTGAATGTATTATTTTCTCTTATATATAACTCTTCAGTCTTTATGTAGGAATTTAAAAAATAAAAAAAAGTAAAAAGAAATGGTGATGTCACTTTCTAGAAGCTAGATTAGGTTTTTCAAAGTTCTCCCTGCCTCCCCTCCTCCTGAATTTACACAAACTGTATTCTCCTGTAGTTAGGCAGAAATAATGAAAAATAAAACTAAGCCTTAAAGCTCACAGTGCAATGCAGAGAAGATGGAGTTGATTGCATGCTCCAAAGCTCACATACTGGGAAGGTCTTCTTCTGCTGGATAACTACATTTCTGCTCAGAGATTTGGGAGTTTTGAATGCAATCCAAACTCCCAATCTGATCTTGTATGTCTGTGGTCCAATTCTGCAGTCCTTCTTGCAGGATACAGAGAAAGATGAAAGCACCAGACTTGTCAAAGGTAGGAAAAAATATCTACAGTTCTTTGTCACAATCGCAAGATTCATGAAATGGGATTAAAGACCTGATGGAAAAGATATGGTAAAAGATACACCACAGTTGCCAGTGGAATCTTACTGACTCAAATCAGAAGCTTCTCCAACAAGTGCTTTTACATACTGTTGTAAATCAAAATCCAATACTCTTTACCAGGAGAAAGCTGATAAACCACTAAGTCTCTGGCATCGATGGGGAACACTTTGAGGTCTGAAGTAAGAAGAAATAGGATGCCATGTACAGGCCTAGAAGTAAAACCAAGAATGTTGAAGTCCATCTAGGAATCTGCTCATACCACATTTCCAGATTGTGAGGCAGCATTAGACAATTCTGTTTTGACAGTTCTGACATCTGTGCCACCTATGGTGCAGTTGACAAAGACCAGTATTTCACTGGCTTAGGAAGTAGGAGACTCATTAACGCCCAAATTTCTGTTTCTTCTTTTTTTTTTTTTTTTTTTGTTTCCATCTGTAGGGTGAGGACATAATCTACTAAAACCCACATTATTTAATTCTTACGTGAACCTTTGAATATGGAAGAAGAAAACTTTGGGTTTGATTAAAAAAACGAAGCACAGAAAAAAATATTTAAATAAAAAACCTTAACTGTCTGCAAAACGTATTTCACACTGTCAACTACATACACAACCATTTGGTGTTTCCTTATTGTTATAAAAAATGTATTTATGAATAGTGACTGTGGGTGCAAAAAAACAGCCAAAAAAAAATAACAGTAAAAAAACAACCCAAAAGAGCAATGAATAACAAGAAGAAAACTATAAAATGCCCATAAGTCCCCCATTGAATCACAAGTTCAGCATAAGAGGTATCATTCTCAGTTTATTTATGTTTCTAGGCATGAACATTTATTTTCCCTCATTTCATTCAGAATTTTTTTATAACTAAGGCCCCAAATCTACAATCAATAGAGCACAGGCACAGAAATTCCACTCTGTGCTGCCATTAGCAAGAACAGAAAGACCTCTGACCTGATCCAAACTCCAAAAAATGTCTGTGGGGAGTTTTTCTACTTCCTTCAACGGGTTTAGAAAGGACATCCAAGGTCAGCAAGCTGCACTCCTTATTCTGTCAGAAATTCCACTGAGGCAGTGCAGTATCAGGCTCCACATAATTACACACATCTTCTTCCTGAAACTGAGGTCAGTCATATTAATCGTGCTTTCATGGGAAAGTGACTTTTGGAATCCAATTAGCTTGCAAAACAGAAATAAAATACATACTATATGTTGGGTTATGGCAGTGTTTTGCACTAATCTGAAAAGACGCAAGGTTTAGTTTTTAAACTTATCTATTGCTACAGCTGGAGTTGTTTACGAAAGGCTAAAGAAATGCCTGTCAACACTCTTATGTTTCAGTACTGGTTCTTCTGTTATACATCAAAAGTAGGAAGAATAAGCTCCTCAGACTCACCTTAGGCAATGCACTTGGGATACACTGTGGAAACAGAGATGGACTTGTGTCTTTTCTCAATTAAATGTTTTTCTCCATTTTAAGAATATAAAAAATATTGATAAATTGTATCAACACATGATGCTAAATCTAAATCAGACATAACAGGGGAACATCTTCCTCATTGTTGCAGTTATCTAGAACTTCAATCATGAGGTACTGGAAAATACAATGAAAATAAAATAAAATAATTTTCCAGGGATTTTTTCCCTCTCATATTTGCAATCTGGTAACAGCAGTAAAATAAATAAATAATAGAAGAGCATAATCAGTGAATACTTCTATCAAGCGCAGTTTCAGATCAATCTTGAATCAATGACACCATCTCAGATGATTAGAATGTATCTGTCATTTGCTGGCTTGAGATTTGCAGCTTCATAAATCACACTCTATCAGCAGTACTGAGAATGTCAGTCTCTGTTTTCCTCTGTAGTGGTTGGCTCTTCCTTTAATAAAACACTTAACTGTTTCTGGGCACAAGAGAGGAAAAGTTCCAAACTGCACAAATTTCTCTGACGGACAACTTCATCCAGCTGTTGAAATTAAAAATAAAAAAAAAGGAAAAGTACATAAATAGATCAACTTTAAGAAAGCCTGGAAATAAATGCCGGGGTTTTTCAGCAAAAATTCAACCATACTCAACAAAAAAATGCAGTAAGAGCAGAAGTACGTAAGTAACTTCCATGCGTGCAATTTAGTAACAAGTTTTTATTGAAGTATTTGAGTTTCTTCAAAATAAAACGTACATAAAGCTAAAAGTAACTTTCCAACAGCTGTCAAATTCTACACAAGAAATCTGAAAAAGCTAAACAGCCTAGCTGCCACACATTCCCTCAGCATCTTTCAAAATTGAGCTGTTGCTTTTATAAAAGATACTGCTTCTGCTTTAAAATCAACACTGCATACAACTGCATATGCCAAAATTCAAAGACCATTGTTAATTTAAATGGCACCATATTTAAATAGTTTCCAGAGGAAAAGTGGTAACATTTTATGCCTACTTTGCTTATTCCAACATTTTATTGGAGTCCCCTTCTGTCAAACCATGTGAATTATACCGTTTCTTGCAGTAAAAAACAATGGTCCTTTCTTCCCCACCAAAAAAGATAAGAACACATTAACAAGACTTGGTAGGATGTGCAATATAAAAGACATAAAAACAGTTCACCAAAAGCTTTCTGAATTTTCTTAATTTCAGAAGTTTAGTACATAAAATGCACTGCAGAATGCCTTTCATTTGAACTTTAAAGTTCAAATGCCAAACAAATCATGTCACAATTGAAAGATGTTTTCAACCTGACTATCCTTATATTAGCCACAAATTCAACTAAATACATATCAAACAAGGACGTAAGGTGAGGCTGAAAGGTGGTGGTGCAAGGCTAGTGAGACATAACAGTTATGCCACTCAAGAGAAAGGAGGCAATGGAATTTGGAAGAAGTCCAGCTCTGCACTTCTGTCAAACTGTTGGGCACAAGTCCGTAAACAACGTCTCAAACTGTGGAACAGGAGCAAAATGCTCATGTGAGGCCATGTGGTCCTAGCAGACTGGAGCAACTGCTCTAGCAGACTGATGGCAATCATCTGGAAATGGCCACATTTTTCCAAAAACTATATCACACCTCATACATTTTCACACTCTCAGCTTTAATTAGAGCTTTCAATACAACTCTGATTCTATGGTATATCTCTGCATGTATCTGCTCATCATTTACCAGTCCAGTTAGGTGCTCTAATAATCACTTGAAGGGACATTTTGGGTTTTTAAGAGATACACTTTAAAAATATTAATACAGAATACAAGGCAAAGTTAGTGATACCTTCCCACTTTCCAAAGGCACCCAGAATGTAGCTGCAGCACTGTGACTGAATACAGAAAGGGAAACATTTTTATGACCCTGAAATTTGATGCTCTTTTAAGTTCCCCTCACAAGCAAAATCAAAAAGCTCTAGCAGTTTGAGTATTTTGGCATTTTGTTTCAACAGGGATGAAACAAAATGTGTCAAATGAATGTGTCAAATCTAGTCACAAGCAGAATACACATGTATTTTTAGTAGGCACATAATCATAAAACTCCTCTTTGGTAACATGACTGCTTCTACTTCTGCAAATTTCCAGCTATTGCGAAAACTTTTGCATCTCTTAGGAAAAGCAGATACTAGTGTTCCATACATAGCCTGATGTGAACCTAGTCCACTGATTTACAACAGATTTTAAAGCAGATTTAGTTCAAAATAAATTTCAGGAAAGTCTGCTCTTGATGTGTTTAAGTAACAGCTGCTACTGACAAGTAATGAAAGACTCAGAAACAGCAAACTAAGCTCTAAAGAAGCAGTATCTAGAAAAGAGTCTGGAACAAATGAACAACACAAACAGGCTCTTGTGCTGCTGCATTTGAAAAGTATCTTGCCTCCTTCCTCTTCTCTGGTCCAAAATATAAAGAGCATTTTGCATGAGGGAGCTTGCAGATGTTTTTGCACTTGGGACCAGCATTGCTCTGGGGAACGGACAGACTGCAATTCACATAAAATCATCTGTTCCATCTTAAGAGTGCACATGAGAAATCTTTCTCTAAACATTTTTTGTCATCAAATTCTGTTAATTCTGGTGTGTATATGAGTTGAAGGAGCTTAGCATGAACCATATATTCAATAGTTTCTTTTTATTGCATATTCTATCATCTATACTACTGCATATTTTTTAATTGAGCTTTGACTAAACTCTCAATTTTCTTTTGCAGATTCTGCTTAATGGAGATCAAAGTAGCCTACAAGATGTGTGTTCTGATATTAGCCACTGTTAACTGCCTTTACCAAAGCAGCAATCTCAATTTTTATATGGTTAAATTTATATTTCACCAAGTACTAATGTAAATGTTTAATGCGCTTAGTGATTAGCTGCAATATGACCAAATCAGGATTTCTTCAAGCTTGGGAAAGATTTTAAAAGTCTCACATAAATTAAAAACACATTTGAGGAGTCTTTGTTGAACTCAAGTGGTTAGTTGGTAGTCTCCCTTTGTGCATAAGAAAAGTTTATGGCTTGTTAACAGTCTATGTAAATGCAATAACATAAAAGTTCCGAATTCAGTTACCCCTTGTCTGCGCAGTTTTACGTATAAGCTTTGCCTCCAGCAGTATGTTCTAAAAATTCTTCCATGCTACAGTAAATGATGAAGCACTCTTGAAAAGATTTGGGATCTTCACATAACACAAAACGAGAAGCAGCAAAATTACGTTAGCTTTGAAAATGTTCTGTTTGCACATATTCAGTAAGAGAATGTCGTGGTCTCCCCCTCCTTCCCCCCAGCAGCACAGGGGGACAGGGGATGGGGTTTAGAGTCACTTCACAGGCTGGGGGTTCCTGCTGCTCCTGCCTCCTCAGGAAGAAGGATTCCTTACAGTCCTGCCCTGCTTCCCCATGGGCACCTGCTTGGGCACCTTCTTCCCCTTCTTCCTCACCAGTCACAGGCACAGCTCTGCCTCTCCAGCTCATCTCTTCTTCTACTGCTTGCTCTGCTCAGGTGTTACCTCAGTTTTTTCATCTGATAATGGCAGAGGTGCATCTGTCATTTCTCAAATGGCCCTTGGCTGGGTTTGGAGCAGGGGGAGCTTCTCAGCTTCTTACCAGAGTCACCTATGGCTTCCCCCACTACCAAAAAACCCACCAAACCAGCACAGAGAACATTCCCATTAATGGCAAAATTAACTGGGAAGTAGAAACAATCCAATGAAGCTGGGTTATATAATTTCTTGTTTAATGAAGCGTTAGCCACAGACGCATTTTTTTGAACAGTGCCTCAGCATTGCTGTGCTTCTGCTTGCATAATATACCATGAGCTGTGAAAATATGTAAGAAAGGCATTTTAAATCTTGTTTTTCTAAACAGTCTTCCCTCTACATTTTTAGCTCTTGCTCACTTCATGGAATGATCTCATCATTTAAACAAACATAAACGGGCATCTGGCAAATTCAAACTGAATGTGAATCATATGCAAATGTAATCAGTATGAATAACATATTAGGGATGAAGCATTTGCACAGCCAACCCAACCCAACTGTTCTAATTCTATAAATACTAAAAAATGCACAGTATTGGTTCAGATCAACCACATGAAGGTAGTTTTCTACATCATAATATCACCATTGTTATTACTAACCATAGAGTGGTTTGGGTTGGAAAGGACCTTCAAAGATCACCTAGTCCACTCCCCCTGCAATAAGCAGGGACATCTTCACCTAGATGAGGTTGTTCAGAGCCTTGTCCAACCTGACCTTGAATATTCCCATGGATGGGAATGTACCACCTCTCTGGGCAACCTGAGCCAGTGCTTCACCACCCTCATAGCAAAAAATGTCTTCCTTGTGTCTAGTCTAATTCTTACCTGTTTTACTTTAAAGCCATTACCCCATGTCCTATCACAACAGGCCCTGCTAAAAAAATCTGTTGCCATCTTTTTTATAAGCCCCCTTTAAGTACTGAAAGGTCATAATGAGGTCTCCCAGGAACCTTCTCTTCTCCAGGCTAAACAATCCCCACCCTCTCAGCTTCTCCTCATAGGAGAGCTGCTCCATCCCTCAATCCCTCTTCCACCGTGTTAAATCTATCCTGTTCAAAGTTCCCAATATTGTACCTTATGTCCTACTGGCACAGCTTTAATCAGCTCAAAGTTCCTGAACTTCATTATTTTAAGTTACTCAACAGTATCTTTTTAACTATGCACAGATTTAGTTTTGTGGTTTTTTGTTTTAAGAACTACAGGTTGTCTCTCTATGTATTCATATGGAATCTACAGAGGAACCAGCTTGGAAAAGCAGTTCCTTAATGCCATAATGTCTATACCACTCCTGAAATTCCCACAATTATTGAGAGACATTAATTTTCCAAAACTGAGCTGATTATTGCAGGACATTCCAACACATTCACTGCTAGTTTTCCCACTTTTGAGGTCTAAGTGTGATCCCACCACACTGCTGGTGAAAGATACTGGATGGGACACTCTCTGGGGTCCCACCTCATTCATGTCCTTAGATCACCCAGAATGATGTGCCTTTAAGCCACGCAAAGCATGCCCTGAAGGGAGACACAGGCCTCAGGAAAACTCCTATCACTGGATCTGAGAATTTGACTTGGGAAATAAAAAGAAAGGCCCACAAAAAAACTGTGCAGAATACTGCCACCACCTGACTGCCTTCACCCAAGCCTGCTCTGGTTTACTTAAGGTCAATCCATCTTCCACTGTATTGCTTCAAAAACCCATAGCTCAAACCAAGACAGTCATTATCCTTAGCTCTACATTGTCTTAGCTTTCATCATCCTGCTAACATTTGCTGCAAAATGGAATGAAATTCCACATGGATGATGCCTAAAGGAGACAACAGTTTCTTACACAAATAACTGAGCCTGAACGTTCTTCGTATTTTCCCCTTTGTAATATCTACCTGCAAAGAGATTTTTTTCACTGCATATGTGCTTTGCTTCCTCTATTGACTATTCTCCAACTCATTAAACATGACTGATGCATGCAAATGTAATTCAGCTCACTATTCTAGCTCTGCAAATACCCACATGAATAAAAGTTGCAGTCTCCTTTTGATCACGTGATTCAAACAAATACAACAATCAGACATCAAAAAAGATGTTCAGGAAGAAGTTTTTGATTTTACTTCCATTACTTGCATTTTTCATACTGATCACAATCATTTTATATACATCTGTAATAATATCTAGTATTTATTTAAATTGTTTTAGTGCTAGTCTGCATTATTATAATATGGTAACGGTCCTTCTGAACAATAGTCTGAACTTCAGTGCAAAGTGGATAAATTACTGTATTTTAAATCTGTAGCCACTTTCTAAATATTTTAGAGGAAAATTATTTCTGAAAAATTAAGATTTTTTTCTCATATAATTAAAAACTTTGCTTTTGCAGACTCCTCCGACCCACATTCATGGTGCACAATAATCCACTGAAATGGACTATTGCAACTAAGTGTTAGGATTCTTTGCATATACTGCACTGGATATTGGCTAACAAACCCAGTGTTCAGCAGAACATTACTGTGTAATTACAGAGTCACAAATGTCTTCTCATATTTTTATCAGTAGGTGTTCCTCCCTGAGGAAAAGTCAAAGATGAGGTGTTTGGTATGAATTTTATGATGCTTTGTTGTTGGTTTTTTTGGTTTCTTTTACATACTGACATGATCCTGAAAAATTCCATGGCTGCAGAAGTTCAGCTATGTGATTATATTTTCAATATAACTATGGGCTCAGAGAGCTTTCCCAGTGCACTAATATGAACTTCTCCCCACAGATTCAACAGAAGGCTTTAAAAATTCCCTAGCACATTAAATAGACCATATAAAAAATTATTACCTTGAGGAACCTGCAAATCTGAAAGTTGGATCAGGAAACAATGAATGACTTCCTCTCATTTCTGTAACGGATGAGAAGGAAAACAGATCCATATGGTACATATGTGTAGCAGAGCTTATTTTAGAGTTAATCCCAGAACAGGACATTTTTGTCTGCCCACCTGTGAATTTCTACTATTGATAACACTTACTAAGTATATAAAAACAAGGTTCTTCATGGCTATAATTTATACAGTATCTGCTACACATTAGAAAGCCATCAGTGCTCAGGACTGAAGCTCTAGGAAAGAGTGATGCTGAATAATTTTTAGTGCTATGTGAAAATGTTTCATTCTCCTTAAATATAAATAACGCTGCAACTTCTAAACCTTAAGGATTTTATGCCCTGAACTTGATCAGTGAAACCATTAAAATAATACCATATGTTGGACACATCTTTAAAACAGATCTGACTAGTCTGCTGAAGGTGGTGAGAAAACACCCTGTCAACCCTCTCAGAAACTCCACTATCTCCCACCTGGACACAGAAACATAAGAAAATACCAACTTTCTTTCATATAAATAAGAGAAAGACATTTGCTTTCAGGAAAGGAAACTAGATTGAGTGCATAAGGGAAATAAAAATGGTTGCAGCACCTGCTCAGACTACTGTAGAAGGTGCAAAATGGGCATTATCTAAGCACATAAAAACTATAATGGAAATATGTCAGTGTAAAAACACAGAAGCAACCTCCAGGGTGACCTACCTGCTTAACCAATTAGGAACAAGCTCAACCAAGCTATTTACAGACTATTGCCATACAATAAATATACAAAGTTACCATAATTGCTATTATAACAGATTGTTGTTTTAGCAGTCAGATTGAACCTACTTAAAGATGAGTAGACAGATATACATGCAAACAGTATTTTGGCATCTGAGTACATTATACAACAAAACACACTTGTATGATCTTAGAAATTGAGGCCCTCAAGCTCCAGATTTTTTGATTCAGGCAAAACTTTGACCACAGTAGTAGGGCCTCTCACCCATGTATATTATGTGGACAGAAATCTCTTAAAGGTTTTAAAGGTTTCCAACACAAAAATTTTGCAAAAACTTGTTGAACTCCTAGAAAACATCTTCCTTATGACTTAATATCAGATGAATGGAAAACACTGATTAAATATATGAATGCAGTCAGATTTCTTTAACACTGACCTTTGCCTTCCTTCTTGCTGTTGAGAAGTGACATTCCACTGTGCATCTGTTGAGATGCACAGCCTTTGACTGGTCTTTCCAATATCACATGATTTTCTAATGCTTACATGAAAGCTACATGGAACTGCAAAGTTGTTAAGAGTCACTTCTATTTGCAGGCATTGAAACAAAGTGCACTCTGCCATTTCTGCACTCTGGTCACAACAACCCCATGCAAAGCTACAGGCTTGGGGAGGAGTGGTTGGGAAGCTCCATGGTGGAGAAGGACCTGGGGGTGCTGGTGGACAGCCAGCTTAATATGAGCCAGCATTGTGTCCAGGTGGCCAAGAAGGCCAATGGCATCCTGGCCTGCATCGGGAATAGTGTGGCCAGCAGGAGTAGTGAGGTGATCCTGCCCCTGTGCTCAGCCCTGGTGAGGCTGCACCTCGAGCACTGTGAGCAGTTCTGGGCCCCTCACTGCAAGAATTGAGGTGCTGGAGCAGGTCCAGAGAGGAGCTACCAAGCTGGTGAAAGGTCTGGAGAATAAGACCTATGAGGAGAGGCTGAGGGAACTGGGATTGTTTAGTCTGGAGAAGAGGAGGCTGAGGAGAGGCCTCATTGCTCTCTACAACTACCTTTCAGGAGGTTGTAGGGAGATGGGAATTGGCCTGAATGAATGAATGAAGACAGAATGAAGACAGAACAAGAGGAAATGGCCTGAAGCAGCACCAGGGGAGGTTTAGACTGGATATTAGAAAGAAATTCTTTACCAAAAGAGTGGTTGGACACTGGAACAGGCTGCCCAGGGAGGCAGTGGAGTCACCATCCCTGGAAGTATTTAAAAGAAATGTAGATGTAGTGCTTAGAGACATGATTTAAGCACTGAACAGGTAGTTACGGTAGGGGGATTTAGGTTATGGTTGGACTTGATGATCTTCAAGGTCCCTTCCAAACAGGATAATTCTATGATTTCTGGTTTCCTCTTAAGAGGAAAGCTCTTCTCTAACTCATATTTATCTTCTGCGTCAATACATCCTGCTTTTCCTTCTACACAAACAAAGAAAAACTAAATACCTGTATCACCACCTTGTGTCCTTTTCTTGTTTAATGATTGAAGAGCATTAAATAGACTACTTTAAAATTAAGAAAGTTAAGAAAATTTCTGCTACTAAAATAGATAACCATTTATTGGAATCATGATTTGTTGGAAGTTAATATAATTATTTTGCAGACTGCTTCTAACATTTTATAGACTACAGGCTGAGTAACACTTGCTTAGACTGGTATTGCTTCAAATAAACACAACTTCCATGTGTTATGTCACATAGGACCAATTAATATTTTCTACTAGTTGTGAGAATGCAAAAAAAAAAAAAAAGCAAGAAATTATTTGAGATGGACAAAAATCATGGAGCTATCAAGCATCCCCTGTTTATTAAAAATCTTTATATGTTATCCCTGTTGATACTCAGCATCTTGACTCACATTATATTTCTGTGAATGCTATTAGGATTGTTTTACAAATGAAGCCATGTGAGTCAATCTAGGCTGTATGTCCTCCTGAGCAAGTTCTGATTCTACTCAGCATGGAACTCCAACAGTGTCTGCAACATCTCTGAATGATAAATGGTTAGCATTTGGTTCTGGCAAGTGTCTGCATAGCATCTGATATACACTAGATTCCAGTCCTCACAAGTTAGGCACACAGCAGAAGATTGATCACAATGCAAACAAGGGCCAAATTCATCAGATCACCTCCTCTGGTATGGAAGAAGGATCTAGAGATACAGAACACCACCTAAAGAAATTACTTGTAAGTGACACAGACTGCTTTCTATCTAGGCTTGTCAGTTCCTGATTCCTCATAGAGTGTAAAAGTCCTTAATACTTTGGGGTTTTTTTAAGTCTTGAACTGTTTTAAGTATCCAAGTCAGTCTTAGACACTATCTCATGCTGTTTTAATATGGCTACAAATGACTTGGCAGAGACTACACAGGGCTTCTGTGGAGCTTCATAACCACAAATTACGATCTCTCCAGGAAAGCAACTGAAGATTATCAGATCATGCTTCCTGAAAAGCTCTGAGTGCAGGGTTGGGTGCTTAGATTTGGTACCAAAGATGTGCTTCATTTGTCAGTATGCACACGGGTTTCAAATCAATCCAGGGTAAGCATGTTTGGTTAAAATCAACAGAAATATTATTATGTATAAAAATTACTATTGCTATAAAACCAAATAAAAAAGGGTTATCTGATGGGCTCCTGGTGAGTCATGCCCACAGAATTGCCTTGCAGTATTAAGATGGTATCTACAGAACTGGATTTACTAAGCCTAACTGAAAAGCAAACAGCTAATAAAAGCATTCATAAGAACAGTATTTTTTTATTACTTTGACAATGTATTTTACAATGTCTTGGTATAAGTATGTAAAATAATCAATGTGACATAGGTGTTTGCAGTGGATACAAACTGAAAAAACTACCCTAATCATGTACACGACAAAGCAGCCCTATGGTAAATGTCTCCACAGTTGCATAACTGCTATTCCATTGCCATGAGTGAGTTCTAAATAACTGGATCTAGTGTGATTCTTCATTAACAGGTTATTCACCAGGAGCACAATTTCCTTATCTCTAATAAGAATTGTAACAGATGCTTAATAATACACCTCACAGAGAATCATTGTTTTAGACTGGAAGGTGAAAAGCAATGCTATATGCAAAGCTGAAACTACACATAACATAAGGACTCAGACTGTAGCTATCAGATATCAATGAGACTGGAGTTATATCGTGATTATCGGATAGTTCCTGTGACATTGCAATACTATTGGTATTAGCTATCTCTAAAGCAAACTGTGTCCTAACAACACACTGGAGTTTGGTATATACTGAAGGAGCAGGAGAAAAATCCTACCTCCTAGTTTTAAAGAACACTTGGTTTAATAGTCAGGTTTTCAGTTTGTATTTTAATGAAACTTTAATGGTAAGACGTGACAGGATGAAACAGTCCATCCTTCAAGGCACAGGCAAAGATGATATCACATACAGATATATACAGATACCTTTCTAAAACTACCATTGTAGTTTACAGCTGATGGATTCACACTAAGAAATTCAATAAGGAAAATCTACCTAAAGTGAATCTGTGATAAATTTACTGCTAAGTCAGTGGTAAGCATTAAAATAAGTAATTAAGCATTAAGGTTCAGGGAACAAAAATTAATCTTCTGCTATTCAGAGGAGCATTTTTGAGACCACACTTACTACTGGACTTCTCTCCTTCAGTACTGAGAGGATTGCTTTTGCTAATGCTTTTGCTAATGCTTTTTACTGACAGACACATTTTACTTGAAAACCTCAGTTTGGAATTTGAAGACAAAGCTACTGCAGCAAAATTCGGGACAGCTGCTGCAGAAGCACTTCATAATGCTGCAGCTGCAACAATGTCACCAAAGACAAGACCTCCTTATTTCTAAACACACACAGATTGAGTGAGTACCCATGGCTCTCAGCAGGTCATCACTTAGACCGCCACAAGCAGAAGACTGGAAAGGAGAAGGAAAATATCACCATTAAAACATAATAACCTACAGGCTTTATGCTCTACACAACTCCAAATTACTTCTGCAACTGCCAGTCAGCGGAGACTTCTCAACACCACCAGTACAGTATATCCCCCAAAGCAGCTTCCTCTGGTTACTAGATCAGCTATTCTGCTTCTCTTCCAGATGCAGATGTGTATTAAGGCTTTAGAGTGAAACAACATAATGAAGGACAGATGGCCACAAATAGAACAGTAGGGTTTTTTACCTTGGCAATACCTTATTTTACATTAAAAAACAAAACAAGAAAAAAAACCACAACAAACCCAAACAAAACTGTTCCTAAGCAGGGTGGAGGGGGGGCGAGGGGGTGGGCAAGAGAGGGAAAAATACCCTTGACCACATAATATGAATGAGTAGCCTGCGGACAAAGCAGAAAAATAACATATATCTATTAACTATATACATAAATCATTGAAGCTTCTTTGCATGTTTCTCTAGCTTCACAGACAACATGATTAAGTCTAAAATTTTGATCCCACCAGCTTTGCTGCAGGAATCCAACTGCAGGAGATAGATTCATCAAAACACACATGGTAAGGCCAAGTTTCCCATTTACTTTTTTAAATCCAAGTTCAGCAGCAGGGTACAAACAGTAAAAGAAAAGACATACCTGAAAAATATAGCTAAGAATCTGCAAGATTTGGGAGAAAAATAGCTTGAAATTTTCTGCATATAACCAATTCTGAAATGTTTCCAGCAATGCCTCAGCTAAAACCGCAACCGGAAAAAAACCCAACAAAAAACAGTAAAAAAAACCACCTAAAAACCTAAGCAGATAAAACTAGTGAAGTTAAAGTAACAGGTTGCCTAGAGAGATAGTGGAGGCCCCACCTCTGGAGATATTCAAGGTCAGGCTTGATGGCGCTTTCAGCAATTTGGTCTAGTTTGAGATGGCCCTGCTTATTGTAGGGGGGTTGGACTAGACGACCTTCAGAGGTCCCTTCCAACCCAAGACATTATATGATCTCCACATAAAAGAAGTTGGGTGTAAATACAGAGCAGTACAAAAAAACCCAAACAAACTCTGAACTGAATATTTCTCAGCTGTACATACCACATTTAGAAACAGAAGAAATCATCTTTATGCCTAAAGTTATCTACTTTATTTGTGCAGCGAGCAAAATAATAAATCAATTCCCTCTCAAATTGAACAGTTAAGAGAATCTGTTATGCAATGAGACTTTGTGGTGGCCCTGCAATTACTCTAGGCTTATCCTATTGTGCTACATGGACAGAGACATTCTCCAGACCACAACTGCTTTTGTTTGATTGATTGTTTTTAAATTTTATTAAGACGCATGTGAGTTCTGGATCTTCACAACACAAATCCATGTGTCTTTGCATGTCATGGAAACACAATGGGAAAAAAGGGGTTTGTGTATTCTGTCCTTGTCTCTTTGGGGCTCAATTCTAATGCCATTAAAATGGTATCACAGAAATCTAGGCATAGAAGAGACACTGACCCAACTTCTGACCTTTGCACTGGGAACTCACAACAATGTTGATCAGTGTGGAACAATTGCCTCTTCTCTCTTGCAATTTGGCAGCCTTGTAGGTGCATGCCAAAATGCCTTTGCTGAGCAAATGTCCATCATTAACTTTCTAAGATGATTTAGGATCCCCTTGGTGTCAATGAGAATGGTACAACACGAACTTACAAAAAAGCCAAGAACTTGACCTATGACTAAGAAAGTAAAACTGCACATGATTTGCTTAGCTTTAATTAATCCAAGTTGATCATATTGAACTGATTAAACTTTCCATCTAGTACAAAGTAATGTAGATTACAGTAACTTAAAAATACCTCAAAATTTATAACCATTGCTCTGTTACCAAAACACCTAATTACACTTATTTAGAAACTCTGAATTAAGAAATGTCAGTGAAATACAGAACATTGGAATAGAACTTGGTTATAAGCATAGAGATAAATTTGAAAGAAAAAGACAGTAAATTAATAAAGAATTTATTTTAATAGGAATCATATAATCTTCACCAAGTCCTCCTCCTCAAAGCTTTCACTTACTCAGTTTTGTAGAATATTAAATGTCTAACCTTTACATTTCAGCTGACCTGTCTCACCTTCTCATTTGGATGGTAAGATTATAGGTATCCATGTTAATTCATACACAAGGATCCATTGTTTCTTGTCTTGTTTTGGTTTTGTGTTTTGTTTGTGGGTTTTTTTGGTTTGGTTTGATTTGGTTTTGTGAGGTTTTTTTGGTGGTTTGTTTGTTGTTGTTGTTTTTAAATTAGTTTCTCTTATTCTAGCCAAAGCTTTAATGAAAATGCCTAATAGATAAGAGCCACAAGTTGCACATCCATAAATCCATGGGTCCTGATAGGAAGCACCTGTGGGTGCTGAGGGAGCTGGCCACTCTCCATTGTCCTTGGTAAGTTGTGGGGAACAGGAGAGGTGCCTGAGGTCTGGAGGAAAGCAAATGCCACTCCAGTTTTAAAAAAGAAGGAAGAACCAAGTAGCTATAGAGTGGTGAGCCTCACCTCCATCCCCGGAAAGGCAATGGAACAACTTATCCTCATTGCTCTATCTATGCACATCAAGGATAAGAAGGTCATTAGGAGAAGTCAACATGGTTTTACCAAGACAAAGGCATATTTAACAAACCTGATAGCCTTTTATAAGCACATAACCAGCTGGACAGATGATGGTAGTGCAGTGGATGTGGTTTATCTTGAGTTTTAGTAAAGCATTTGACACTATCCCACAGCATCCTCGTAGATAAACCAAGGAAGTTTGCTCTAAATGATTGGGTAGTGAGGTGGATTGTGTACTGGTTGAAGGAAAGAAGTCAGAGAGTTGTGGTCAGTGGGACAGAGTCTAGTTGGAGGCCTATATCTAGTACAGTTCCTCGGGGATCAGTACTGGGACCAGTACTATACAAAATATTCATCAACATGAGGGAACAGAGTGCACTGTCAGCAAGTTTGCTGATGACACTAAACTGGGAGGAGTGGCTGACACACCAGAAGGCTGTGCTGCCATTCAGAGAGACTTAGATAGGTTGGAGAATTGGGCGGGGAGAAACATGATGAAATTCAACAAGGGGAAGTGCAGAGTTTTACATTTGGGGAAGAACAACACCATGTCCCAGTACAGGTTGGGGGCTGAACTGCTGGAGAGTAGTGTAGGTGAAAGAGACCTGGGGGTCCTGGTAGACAGGAGGATGACCATGAGCCAGCAATGTGCCCTTGTGGCCAAGAAGGCCAATGGCAACCTGGGGTGCATTAGAAAGGGGGTGGTTAGTAGGTCAAGAGAGGTTCTCCTCCCCCTCTATTCTGCATTGGTGAGGCCACATCTGGAGTATTGTGTCCAGTTCTGGGCCCCTCAGTTCAAGAAGGACAGGGAACTGCTTGAAAGAGTCCAGAGCAGAGCCACAAAGATGATGAAGGGAGTGGAACATCTCCCTGATGAGGAAAGGCTGAGGGAGCTGGGTCTCTTGAGCTTGGAGAAGAGGAGAGACTGAGAGGCAACCTCATCAGTGTTTACAAATATGTAAAGGGTGAGTGTCAGGAGGACAGAGCCAGGCTTTGTTCAGTGATGCCCAGTGATAGGACAAGGGGCAGTGGGTGCAAACTGGAGCATAAGAGGTTCCATGTGAATATCAGGAAGAACTTCTTTCCTGTGAGAGTGACAGAGCCCTGGGACAGGCTGCCCAGAGAGGCTGTGGAGTCTCCTTCACTGGAGACATTCAAAACCTGCCTGGACAAGTTCCTGTGTGATGTGCTCTGGGTGACCCTGCTCTGGCAGGGGGGTTGGACTGGGTGATCTTTTGGGGTCCCTTCCAACCCCTAAGATTCTGTGAAAATTATTACTTCCACACATCTAATTAAGAACCTGGATTTTTTTCGTCTACTTGATCTCAAAATGTTTTGAGACATTTGTACAGAATGCAAAACAACCAATATAAAAAAAAAAAAGTTCTAGTTCTAATTTTCGGATTTCCAGAAGTACAGTATCAGATACTGTTCAATTATAGTATTGAAGGATAAATCATGAATAATACAAGACAGCCTCACTCACAGGGGACAGCAGGTGTGTAGGGATGCATAATTTCATCCTGTTGCACATAGCCTTCCTAACAGGCAACAGAAAGAAATATGGAAGTATCTTCTGCTTCCCTATCAAATATTTGCAGAATAGAGACCTTACATGACAGATGTTGCATTTCCCTGGACCTCAGGTGTTGCTTCATCATCTCATGATGTGAAAAACAACATCAACAATGCACTGATGAATACACCTGGGTAACATTAGTACACTGTACACTGCAAACCTTTATTAATGTGAACAGTCTATATTCACAGGGCAAGTTGAATGATGATGTCATTGCAGATCAAATCCCAAACTGATACACCTCTTTGAATAATTATGATGCACATTGGATTAAACACACAATACATGTAAAGCACAAGAATACTTTTGAAATAGTGTAACCTGTCATCTCACTGTTCAATAATATAATACATCCTGCAATTTTTTCCCCTTTTGGCTTTGATGGCACAATATTTTCTCAGCAATAACTCCACTTGATTTTCAGTTGATTTCCACTGGAATCTTGCCTGACTAAAGAGTACAGGTGTTATATATCATAGGCTGCATTGAAAGATGGGAGGTCAGCAAGTTGAGGGATTCTCTCCCTCTACTCCACTCTTGTGAGACCCCACCTGGAGCATCATGTCCAGTTCTGGAGCCCTCAACACAGACAGGACATGGAGTTTTTGGAGTGAGTCTAGAGGAGAACCACAAAGATTATAATCAGAGGGCTGGAGCACCTCCTCTATGAAGAGAGGCTGAGACAGCTGGGGTTGTTCAGCCTGGAGAAGAGAAGGCTCAAGGGAGACCTTTGCAGTACCTGAAGGGGACTACAGGGAAGCTGGGAAGGGACTTTTTACAAGGGCATGGAGGGAGAGGACAAGGGGTAATGGCTTTAAGCTGAAGAGACTAGAGGTAGTTTAGATATTGGGAAAAAATTATTTAGTGTGAGGGTGGTGAGACTCCAGCACAGGTTGCCCAGGGAGGCTGTGGATGCTCCATCCCTGGAAATGTTCAAGGGCAGGTTGGATGGGGCTTGGAGCAGCCTGGTCTAGTGGGAGGTGTCCTTGCCCATGCAGGGGGGTTGGAACTAGTTGATCTTTTAGGTCCCTTCCAACCCAAACCATTTTATGATTCCATTATAACCTTGGTCTTTGTAGATTTATGCAGTGAGGCACAAAAAGATATATGAAACAGTTTTTACTTAAACAAATAATTCCAAGCTCTGGCAATTCTACTCTAAAGGAATTGCAGAAAAACATACAATAGGTTATGTATGTGGTTTCAACTACATTGCTTTCATCAGCATAAATGATTACTCAAGGAGACTGAAAATTATAATTTTGATTATTTAACTATTTCCTTTGGATTTTAATGAACCTAAGTAAGTGGCAGAGAATTGTATTATTTTTTTTTCCCTTTCCTTTTTTAAGAACAGGGTACTATAATTCCCAGGAAATTAAAAATTCTCTCAAGTGCACCATGTTCCTGTATTGAAAAGAGGCAGAAATGTGCCATAAGAACCTCTGAAGAAAAATGTCCAATAGGATATATAGATTGTAATACTATATCAGAAAATGCCATTTAATAGTAATATTTCAAAACAATAATTTGAAAGATCATAGAATTGTAAAAGTTCAGGAAAAAAAAAAAAAGCCATGCTCATTTCTGTATCCCATGCAGCACAGTGCTTCAGTATGTCTTATTCACAGAGGAGAAAAAGGAGAGCCAGGTGCACCAACACATCTTACACTACAACTTTACAAAATTCCCTTACTTAATCCTTTGGATTTATATTGCTCTTTGAGTTGGGTAAAGAAGCAGTGTGAAAATGCCCCGAAAGCCTCAATGTAAATGTTTCTTTAATCCTACTAACAGGCTCAGATGAAGGAGCAGGAAACTGAGCTAAGGAACTCTCAATGACCCCACCACTACTGTCTCTCTTGGCACTGACCTGTCGGTCACAAGTTCATCCTAGGCACAGCACAGATGTTCTGACATCAGGCTGATTCAGGACATCAGCATGTGGACCCCTGTAACACAAAAGTCCATACCATATGGTGGTGTTTTATAGCAATATGAAGTTGGTAACTTAAAGCTGAATTATTAAAACAGTTGATACAGAAACAGAAGATAGGATTAAATGCTTTGAAATGAGGCTTTGTCACGGTACACAGAACTTTGTATTCCCCAAACATGCCACTGAATTCAGCCAAAAAAGATACAGCTTTATGGCTTTTCTTTTAAAATCAGAAGAAGGGCAAAAATTAAAAAGGAAAATACTCAAGGTGACACCACATTTTAAAAACTAGGAAACTGGTCTGTTAAAATGTGTTGGTGGTAACATTTAGGGTTTGGACTCTCATTAATGTGGCCCCAGGGAGAATATAAACACTCATTCTGAAATTAAATCTGGAGTTTGCCCACCGCAGTCTTGTTTTCAGCTTCAGCTGCTGGCACTTCAGCCTGCAATTGAGGCCTTGCATCAAATGCCAAGCCAAACATTCAGGAACAAGAATGGTAATGACACCTTATTTTGTTCTAAGTCACATTAAAATCTAGCAAGTACTTAAAAAAAGAATTACTCATTTGAGATTAATAACTTCGGTTGATTTTCACAACCTCTTCCACTTGCACTTGAATTCAAACAATTCACCTTCAGAAGAAAGCTGTGCTTGATGCTTGAAATTGAGCAACCTTGCAAAACAATAACACATAAAAAAAAATCTGATAATAACTGGCTAATGCTAAAGGGCATAAATTTTACCTACTAGAGTTGAAAAATAAATTCTCTGGGTTTGATGCATTATTTTGCAAATGACTCAACACAAACGGATCAATAAATGAAAGCTGCCAATCTGGAACACAAGCTTTCCAAGAAGGGTCCTTCCTATTCCCAGTGATAAGATATTTTAATATTATAACTGTTACTGAAATATTTCACACCAGCATCTGCTTAAGTTCTCTCTCTTATTCCCACCTTCTTTCCATAAACATGCTGAACTCAAGGTGACAGTACACTTCTCCAGCACTTCTATCTGTCTGATAACAGGGATCAATAAGCTACTGTTACTGTCTATTAAAATGATGTTTAGAGATGTTTTCTGGTAATAATACTGTTTTCAAATCACTTTTTACAATCACAGCCAGTTTCAGCTACCACACATCTAATTTCTCTTCTGCTATGCTAATCTAATTTTTTAATGACCTTTTTTGCTAACTAAGGCACTTTTGTCAATATTGTAAGGAACTAAAATAAAATTTCAACAGCAGCACTAAAATATGTAAAGGGAGAACTTTTAGTCTGATTTGATCACAAAAAATTTCATTGACCATCTTCTGGGATAACTGTGATAGATGAGTAACAGAGCAACTATGTTGAGGTACACCTATCTTCTTATTTGCCCAGCCTTTAGGAGTAAAGTACAGACAGTCCCTCAGGCAATTTCAGCAACCTGAAGGAATTTGCTGTCTCCACTCAACAGGGTGGATAAATTTAATTAAAGATAACATTTACCCTGAACTTCAGGCATTTTTTTCAGTTTTTACCTTGAATAATTAAATGCAATTTACTAGTTTTCAACACAAAAACTTCTCTTAAAATACTAGAGAATTATGAACCTTGCAGACCGAGGCACCTTTCTCCATGAATCATAGAATCATCAGAGTTGGAAGGGACCTCTAGAGATCGTTTGGTCTGACTCCCCTGCTAAAGCAGGATCCTCTAGAGCACATTACCCAGGGCTGCATCCAGGCGGGTTTTGAGTATCTCCAGAGAAGGGGCCTCCACAACCTCCCTGGGCAGCCTGTCCCAGGGCTCTGTCACCCTCACTGTAAAGAAGTTTTTCCTCATCTTTAAATGGAACTTCCTGTGTTCCAGCTTGTGCCTGTTGCCCCTCATCCTGTCCCTGGGAACTACTGAAAAGAGTCTGGCTCCATCCTCCTTGCACCCACCCTGTAGATACCTACAGGCATTAACAAGGTCTCCCGCCAGCCTTCTCTTCTCCAGGCTAAAGGGTCCCAGCTCTCTCAGCCTTTCCTCATAAGGGAGATGCTCCAATCCTCCAATCACCTTTGTAACCCTCCACTGGACTCTGTCTAGTAGTTCCCTGTCTCTCTTGAACCGGGGAGCCCAGAATTGGGCACAGTATTCCAGAGGTGATCTCACCAGGGCAGAGTAGAGGGGTAGATGCATTTTTTGAGATGTCTTGTCAAAAAATGTAGACAAAATCACCATCTCAATTTTATTTTATTTTATTTTTTAAACTCATGAATCGCATTTCAAAAAACAGCTTAGTCTTTAAAATATTCCCTAATAAACTCTAGCCTGCACCACTATTAGTAAAAAGTGCTGATAAGGAAGACACATTCTTCCACAGAGAACAAGAACTGAGCTATGAGGTAAGGAAAGCTGAAAATCCAATTTAAAATTTAAGAATGAGCGAGCATTTATATTTAGTGTCTCTAAAGATTATTTTGAGAGTGATTTTAATGTAAGGTGCCATTTGTTTAGTATCAGGAGAAATAACAGCATTTCTTTCCAGTTTTAAGTCCTTTCATCACCTTTTTTCCACTTCTATTATCTTACTTCACTAATAAAAGTGAATTAATGTTGGTTAATTCTTTGGTCCTGAATCTAAACAAATCAAAAATAAAAATTGAAAATACTTGCAATAACTTGTTTCATAGTAAAAACCAACCCCCAAGATATGCAAACTTTATATAACAAAGGCACAAAAAAAAATACACTGCCCTGCTTGGCTGGACAAGTTCAGAACTGTGAATTAGAAGTCAGATTTGTAACACCAGCTCTAAAAGTAATTTACTTTTTGCAACTGTAGTCAAAGGCATAAACCTAAAACAAGATTATGTTTGATACAACTATGACAATACCTGGCTATTCATCTTTGACTTCAGAGTACATTATTAAAAATGTACCCTGATAGAAAGGAATGTCCATGGAGAAGATCAGTGGTGTTGATCTGACTTAGTCATGTATGTTTTCTGCTGTCTTGGGCATAACTTGATCAGTATTTTTCTTCCCTTCAGAAGCACTGTGACTACAATCCATCTGCGCACCGAATGAAATGCACAGTTCCCTCTGCAAATGTTAAACCACAGAATCACAGAATGGTTTGGGTTGGAAGGGACCTTAAAGATCATCTAGTTCCAACCGCCCTGCATGGGCAGGGACACCTCCCACTAGACAAGGTTGCTCAGAGCCCCATCTAACCTGGTCTTGAACACTTCCAGGGATGGGGCACCTACAGTTTCTCTGGGCAACCTGTGCCAGTGTCTCACCACACTCACACTAAAGAATTTCCTCCTAATGTCTAACATTCAAGTTTAAAGCCATTACCCCTCATCCTCTCACTCCATGCCCTTGTGAAAAGTCCTCTCCAGCTTTCCTGTGGGCCCTGTTCAGATACTGAGAGGCTGCTATAAGGTCTTCCTGGAGCCTTCTCTTCTCCAGCTAAACAACCCTAACTGTCTCAGCCTGTCTTCATAGGAGAGGTTCTCCAGCCCTTAGATTACTTCTTCCCAGAATAAACCCACTGAAACTGGGCAGATGTATGACTTGCACTTTAAGGTAATGGGTGTTATTAAGGAAATCTCTAGTATTTTCTGAATATTCCGAGGGACCTTGCTTATCCATGCAGGTCCCTTACAATCTCTACCCAATTTCTTACTCAAAGGAATGCACTTATCTTGAGCTTGAAGGAAGTGTTATTTAAAAATTGACCAACTTTCTTGGGTTCCCTTCCCTTCCATAGTCTTAGCCCACAGGATTCCTGCAAGTAGATCTTCGAAGATTACAAAGTTAGCCCTGTGGAAGTCCAGGGCTGTCATCCTACTTATTGCCCTGCTTCTTCCTTGTAAAATACTAAACTCCACCACCTCATGATCACTGTTGCCAAGGCTGTTCCCAAACTTAATGTCTCCAGCCAGCCATTCTTTATTCATTAATACAAGGTTCAGCACTGCACCTCTCCTTGTTGGTTTCTCCACCACCTGCAGCAGAAAGTTATCATCAATGCACTGCAAGAGCCTTTTGGACTGAACATGCTTTCCAACAAATATCAGGGTGACTGAAGTAATCCATGAGTACTAAGGAGTGTGATCAAGAGGCTACTTCCAGTTGAGTGTTGAAGGCCTCCTCAAAATCATGTTCTTGGGTCGGTGGTCTATAGTAGACACACACAATGGTTTCACCAACATTTGCATGTCTCTTAATTCTTACCCACAAGCTAGAGTCTGGCTCCATCCTCCTTGCACCCACCCTGTAGATACCTACAGGCATTAACAAGGTCTCCCGCCAGCCTTCTCTTCTCCAGGCTAAAGGGTCCCAGCTCTCTCAGCCTTTCCTCATAAGGGAGATGCTCCAATCCTCCAATCACCTTTGTAACCCTCCACTGGACTCTGTCTAGTAGTTCCCTGTCTCTCTTGAACCGGGGAGCCCAGAATTGGGCACAGTATTCCAGAGGTGATCTCACCAGGGCAGAGTAGAGGGGTAGATGCATTTTTTGAGATGTCTTGTCAAAAAATGTAGACAAAATCACCATCTCAATTTTATTTTATTTTATTTTTTAAACTCATGAATCGCATTTCAAAAAACAGCTTAGTCTTTAAAATATTCCCTAATAAACTCTAGCCTGCACCACTATTAGTAAAAAGTGCTGATAAGGAAGACACATTCTTCCACAGAGAACAAGAACTGAGCTATGAGGTAAGGAAAGCTGAAAATCCAATTTAAAATTTAAGAATGAGCGAGCATTTATATTTAGTGTCTCTAAAGATTATTTTGAGAGTGATTTTAATGTAAGGTGCCATTTGTTTAGTATCAGGAGAAATAACAGCATTTCTTTCCAGTTTTAAGTCCTTTCATCACCTTTTTTCCACTTCTATTATCTTACTTCACTAATAAAAGTGAATTAATGTTGGTTAATTCTTTGGTCCTGAATCTAAACAAATCAAAAATAAAAATTGAAAATACTTGCAATAACTTGTTTCATAGTAAAAACCAACCCCCAAGATATGCAAACTTTATATAACAAAGGCACAAAAAAAAATACACTGCCCTGCTTGGCTGGACAAGTTCAGAACTGTGAATTAGAAGTCAGATTTGTAACACCAGCTCTAAAAGTAATTTACTTTTTGCAACTGTAGTCAAAGGCATAAACCTAAAACAAGATTATGTTTGATACAACTATGACAATACCTGGCTATTCATCTTTGACTTCAGAGTACATTATTAAAAATGTACCCTGATAGAAAGGAATGTCCATGGAGAAGATCAGTGGTGTTGATCTGACTTAGTCATGTATGTTTTCTGCTGTCTTGGGCATAACTTGATCAGTATTTTTCTTCCCTTCAGAAGCACTGTGACTACAATCCATCTGCGCACCGAATGAAATGCACAGTTCCCTCTGCAAATGTTAAACCACAGAATCACAGAATGGTTTGGGTTGGAAGGGACCTTAAAGATCATCTAGTTCCAACCGCCCTGCATGGGCAGGGACACCTCCCACTAGACAAGGTTGCTCAGAGCCCCATCTAACCTGGTCTTGAACACTTCCAGGGATGGGGCACCTACAGTTTCTCTGGGCAACCTGTGCCAGTGTCTCACCACACTCACACTAAAGAATTTCCTCCTAATGTCTAACATTCAAGTTTAAAGCCATTACCCCTCATCCTCTCACTCCATGCCCTTGTGAAAAGTCCTCTCCAGCTTTCCTGTGGGCCCTGTTCAGATACTGAGAGGCTGCTATAAGGTCTTCCTGGAGCCTTCTCTTCTCCAGCTAAACAACCCTAACTGTCTCAGCCTGTCTTCATAGGAGAGGTTCTCCAGCCCTTAGATTACTTCTTCCCAGAATAAACCCACTGAAACTGGGCAGATGTATGACTTGCACTTTAAGGTAATGGGTGTTATTAAGGAAATCTCTAGTATTTTCTGAATATTCCGAGGGACCTTGCTTATCCATGCAGGTCCCTTACAATCTCTACCCAATTTCTTACTCAAAGGAATGCACTTATCTTGAGCTTGAAGGAAGTGTTATTTAAAAATTGACCAACTTTCTTGGGTTCCCTTCCCTTCCATAGTCTTAGCCCACAGGATTCCTGCAAGTAGATCTTCGAAGATTACAAAGTTAGCCCTGTGGAAGTCCAGGGCTGTCATCCTACTTATTGCCCTGCTTCTTCCTTGTAAAATACTAAACTCCACCACCTCATGATCACTGTTGCCAAGGCTGTTCCCAAACTTAATGTCTCCAGCCAGCCATTCTTTATTCATTAATACAAGGTTCAGCACTGCACCTCTCCTTGTTGGTTTCTCCACCACCTGCAGCAGAAAGTTATCATCAATGCACTGCAAGAGCCTTTTGGACTGAACATGCTTTCCAACAAATATCAGGGTGACTGAAGTAATCCATGAGTACTAAGGAGTGTGATCAAGAGGCTACTTCCAGTTGAGTGTTGAAGGCCTCCTCAAAATCATGTTCTTGGGTCGGTGGTCTATAGTAGACACACACAATGGTTTCACCAACATTTGCATGTCTCTTAATTCTTACCCACAAGCTTTCAACCCGTTCTGTGCCTCCCACCCACCCCTGGATAGAACTCAATACATTCCAGTTGCTCTTGCACATGAAGAGCAACACCACCGCCTCGCCTAGTTGACAATACTGGGAATCATCATTTTAAAACACCAAATGCACAGTACTGGAGGCATGAAAAAGTCAACCACAGGAATGGAGAAAAAATCAAACACAAAGACCAAACAGTGCATAACATCTTGCACAAAATCTAGTATGAAAAGTAACCATAAAGAGAAAAAAAAAATTGAGTAATCAAATTATTTACAATGTCAAATGACACCACAGCACAAACCCCAAAATGAGTATCTCCAAAGTAAAATGTCCTGTAAAATAACTTAGAAAATTCAACTAAGTTCTATGTTCCAGGAGAAAGCTGGTATTTTTAAAGCACTTGTATTTACACTAAAACCAAATGAGACTTTTACTGTGAATTTAAAGGGGTACTGGATAAGAATCCTTACACAAAAAGGATCACAAATGTCATTGCTGATGATGAGAGAAAGAATTCCCAAACAATTCCATATACAAAATAATGAACATCATCCTGGCCTCTACAGTATCTTCATTTGAATGGCAAATTTATGAACTGCCTGGAAAAAGATTACTCTATTACTAAACTCTGCTTCAAAGCGACATCTCTATGACCACTTGGGAAAGGATTTAGATACAATGGTAATAGATTAGTTTGATAATCCAAAAAGTCCATTCCAGCCTTATAAACATTTTGTTCCAGAAAATCTAATTGTAAATAAAAGTGCTCTCTGAAACCACTGTGCAAAATCAGAGAATCTGACACAGAATGAACAGCTCCCCCACAACCATCACTGCATGTTTTTTAAACTAACCCTGGAGTTATGAAATACCGTATTTTTGTGAATAATTACTAAATTGCTGGGGCAATTCTTGTGGTGTACGGCTTAGCTATGCATTCTTGCTTTTCTCACTGATGAAAGACTGATGGGAGACTGTGATAGAAATTTTAAGTCCTCTTTTGAATCCCGAGTTGCAGCAGTTTAGGCTGACTCACAAGATGTACTTTTTATCTGTCAAAATAAAGACAGTTTGAATTTGACATCAAATATCCAACTTCTTATTTCCTACTGTTCCTCCACTTCCCTACAAGATTTTAAGTCTACATATCTTCATCATAAATGCATAGTAGGAATATTTAATTTTTTAAAAATGAATAAATTAGTAGAGCAGTAGACTTATGGTGGCAGTAGTTTTGCCACAGATTGATTTGGTTTTTACTGGACTCATTTGGTGCTTTCTAATTTTGAGAAACAACTGACTTGATCTTACTTTGTTTGTTAATTAAATGTACAATACTTCCAGAAAAATGCTTTTCAGTTACCAATCTTAAAATGTGATACTTCCTCCTTAGAATTAATAAATGCACTGGATAAAAACCAAGAACAACATTCGTTTTTATGACAAAAATGAAAGTAGTGGCTTGCCATTTAATCATACTTAAGTACCTGTATCCGTTTCACCTGTGTGCTACACTTTACCTCTCTCACCTTACTTCCTACCCCACTAGCAGAAAAATATAGTATTGTTATGCCTTCCTGATACTTATAGGCAAACAAGGATATAGCAATATTACAAGGTCAAACACACCTCTGGGCAACATAAAGATAATTCTGTGGACATAACGTGTATGTACCTTTGCTAATAGTTGCAGCAAGGGTATACAAATTTGACTCAGAAGAGTTGTTCAAAGGTATGAGTGTTTATATGTAAGCCCCCACAAGTTTCATAGCTATGAAACATATCTTTGAACATTTATGACAATCTTATTTTACTTCAGTTTTGAAGCAAGCTTTGGAATGGTGGTGGTTATGAAGTAATTATGAAATAATAAAGAGTCAAATTCCTGACTGAAATTTCCTTCATATCTTAGACATCCAGAGTCTTCAGATGTCACCTGTGGCAATATAAAAAACTTTTTTTCTAGTATATTTAATATAGAATGGAGAAACTTAAACTAAGATTGTTGTACGTAAGTTCAACTGTGGCCAATATAGTGCTACATAACCTTTAAAACTTGGGATTGTACTTGAAGTATGAATAAGGCATAACCACAATGCATTGCCCATCACTCATTTATTGCATGAAAATCTGTTGTCATCACAGTTTCAATCTGTTTGTTCTAGCTTGCACTGTCCTTTAATCGAAAGTGAAGAGATGCCAGAAAGTCTCAATCCCTGACAGAAAATGAGATCTAAGTGATGAAGGACAGATGAGTTACTACTGAAGTGCCCACAGGAACCTCCTGTCAGTTCAAAATGTTATGATCTAGCTGTACACAGTAAGAAGGCTGCATTAGATGGTCTAAATGATCTGCACCAGTAGTCCTATTGTCCATTTTATTTACTATATAAGCTGTTTTAACTGGAGAACTATTTTCACCTTCCCTACAGCTTATCCTCTGTAAATGACCAACTTCAGATACAAACAAGGTCAAACATCCTCACGGATAGTGTTTGCCCTGGATGTCTGTTTAAATGCCTATGCCAAATAAGACCCATACTGCTAAATGTAAAGTTCTGCATACACAGCATAATGGAAGAGAGCTCATAGAATTCTAAATCTTAACTAGTGGTAAAATGAAACTTCTGAAGTTAAATCCTATTTCCCATAATATTATTCAGCCCATAGAAGCAGGGAACAGAAGAATCCAAACACATTATTTCTACTTCCTTCTCAGGACAACATTACCAATTAGATTCAAGTTCAGTGATTTTTTTTAATTGAGAACACTGAAATAACTGAATTTTATCTCAGGCTGCTACTGCCATAGGAAAGAGGGTGTTTGATTTTTTTTTTGTTTTCAATTTTACAAAGTGTCTTAAAGACGAGAAGTGTGTTAATTTTTTTCTCCTCCTACTGAAAGCAAATAAAACTGTTTTTTACATTGCACTTTACTGTTTATACACAAGTATTAAACTGCAAGTATATAGCATTAAGAGAATATATGAAACCAAGTTTCTGAATGTTCCAACATTTCATAACAAGACCAGTGTCCTGGCTATAAATCATGCTTAATAGAATACCAATATATTTTCAGGCTCTCACATAATATGGTTTGAGAGGAAATGTTAATTACATTTTTGTGCATGCAAACTGCACAACAAAGTTCATTTTTGGAAATGAAGTAGCATCTGTTATTGATATTGAATGCTTTCACTGAACTGAACTCAGATCACAATTTGAATTTGATAGACTGCATTTATGCCCTATGTTCAAGTTACTGTAATAAGAAACACTGTCATTTCAACTTATGTATTAATTTCTCCTTTTTAGCTTGTGATGAACTTGGAATACTATAAATATACATGAAGAAATATAGTAAATTGTTTGAAAAAATGAGTGACAAATCTGAAGACACAATTCTTGATTCTGTTAATTTGTGCATTTCAAAACAGGTTTCAGGATTAATAAACTTCACCAATTTTCACTGCATGAAGTGAAACCCATTAGCCACTGGTAACTCACCCTTTTCTGCTCTTTAATATACTCCATCAGTTCCTCTCTTGTTCTTTTCACTGCTTCTTCAATTGCCTTTTCACTTCGTTTTTGCTCCTCCATTAATGCTTCTTTGACAATTTCCTTGTTAAAAGGAAAACATGTAAGTGTAAGTAATAAAGGTATTTCACAACTGTAATACAGGCCAACCCTTTCTTTCTACTAAAATTTTATCACAACCACACTCCTTTCTTGATTACAGTTTTCCTAAATGTATGTAGTATCTTAAAACAGTTATAAATTTAGTATTTGATCTCTAAAGGGCCTAAGGAAGAGCAAAATAAAAACTTTAAAGCTGTGTTAATATATACATAATGTTCCCTTACAGCAGAAGAAAAGGAAGCCATACAGGTTTTACTTTCCAATGGAAGTGGGGATATTAGTAGTTGCTATTAGTAGAATAGAACAGAACATTTCCAGTTGGAAGGGACCTACAACAATCATCTAGTCCAACTGCCTGAGCACTTCAGGGTTGACCAAAAGTTTAAGCAAATTATCAACGGCATTGTCCAAGTGCCTTTTAAACACTGACAGGCTTAGGGCATCAACCACCTCTCTCAGAAGCCTGTTCCAGTGTTTGACCACCTTCTTGGAAAAATAAATGTTTCCTAATGCCAAGTCTGAACCTCCCTGATGCAGTTCTGAACCATTTCCACACATCCTATAATTGGATCCCAGGAGAAGAGAGCAGCTTCTCCCACTTTCCTTTCTCAAGAAGCTGCAAAGAGCAATGAGGTCACTGCTCAGACTCTTTCTCCTTATGACATGGCTGCTCAGAGCTTACAAAAGGGCCAGAGTCCTAATGGCAATAAATGTCTTTTGAAACCTCAAGAAATGCATTCATAGTTAGCATGAACTGTAAGTTGCAATCAAAATGTCATATGATTACATTTCTTTTTCTTTTGAAAGAATTAAAATATATTATATTTGCATTCCTTAAAGCTATTCAGAAGTATTACTTCTTCAGAAAAAAAAATAAAAATAAAAAAATAAAAAAGGATTTTTGGGGTTTGTTTATTCTTACGGCAAGAAGCTCCACAGTCCTTCTGACATATGAAAATCGGATAAAAAAACCTGGCAATACTCAGACATTGCAGATAATGTTGTCATACTATTTTTTCTATCGGCCAAAACTGAGTTCCCCTGTTATTGCACTGCAGAGACAGCAGAACTAGGGATTCAGTGCATTCTGCAGCAACACCATGCAATGCTACAGGCTTGGAGAAGAGTGGCTGGAAAGCTTCCTGGTGAAAAAGGACCTAGCAATGGTGGTCAATAACCAGCTGAACATGAGCCAGCAGTGTGCTCAGGTGGCCAGGGAGGCCAACAGCATTCTGGCCTGCATCAGGAATAGGGAAGAAATCATTTCCCTGTAGTGAGCACTGGTGAGGCTGCACCTCAAATACTGTGCTCAGTTTTGGGGCCCTCACTACAAGGTAGGCATTGAAGTGCTGGAGTGCATCCAAAAAAGGGCAACAAAGCTGGTGAAGGCTCTAGAGAACAAGTCCTATCATGAGTGCCTGAGGGATAAAACTGTAAAACTAAACTTGGGATGTTTAGTCTAGAGAAAAGGAGGCTGAGAGAATTACGGCTCTCTACAACTATCTGAAAGGAGGTTGTAGCAAGGTGGCTTTCAGTCTTTTTTCCCAAGTAACAAGACACATGGAAAGGTCAAGTTGTGCCTTGGAGATTTATATTGGATATTAGGAAAAATTTCTTCACCAGAAGGGTTGTCAAGTATTGGATCAGGCTGCCCAGTGCATGAGTTATCATGCCTGGAGGAATTTAAAAGATGTGTAGACTTGGAGCTCAGGCACATGGTGCACCTGGTAGTGTAAGGTTTATGTCTGAACTCTTATGATCTCAAGGGTCTTTTCCAAACCAAATGCTTCTATAACTCTATGATTCATCCACCACATTCTAGTTAACCAAAAGATGTTCTGATGTATGTTCCAAACATATAAACTTTTCTTACTTCAAATTACAAAAATAATATAGGGTACATAATGAAATCAAAACTGAAAACTCACTTTTTCAGACCTACTCCTACTTCAGTGGGCTTCATCCCAACATTTGTATTTACCAGACTTCTGGTAATATTTCAAAACACTTTTTTTTTTTCTTCTTCTTCCCCAATTAACCTTCACCAACCATACTGAAGGATGAATAATTTTTCTGTGATTTGAATGTCTGTTTCTAAACTGAGCTTAAACATCATCCTGCTTGCTAAATTCGGGAGAAATACAACAGGATCAGAAAACACACAGCTCATGCCTTAAAAACCAGACACTACAACAACTAGCTACTGAAACTGGGTGATTTAGTTTGCGCTGTCCCTTATTTGCAGCTCACAAGGAGCATAGATGTTTGTGTAACAATGACAGACCACTCAAGGCTATCAAAAGACAGCTTTGCCGTGTTAGCTTTCCATCTAGGTTTCAGAAGGCTTCAAAGAGCAAACACAATAGAACACCCAGTCCCCTACCCATCTCAGCCATGTATTTTTACCCTGTCCTAATGAATCAGTGACCTTAGTTTTTTCTTCTGTGAAAAGAATCTTCACTTCTTTTTCTGTATGACCTGAAGTGCTCTCCTCTAAGTTCTCAAAGTCACTGTCTTCATTCTATTTCTGTCAGTCATTACAGTAAATTAGCAACTGATAAGATTGATTTCTAGTATTATCTATTACTACTATTTAACAAAGTCTTAGCTGTATGTAAGTCCTGTCAGTGTGTGTGTTACTTTTCCTTCATCTCTTTCCATGACCTTCTTATGCTGTGTCTACCTTTAGATTTTATCCTAAGTTAGATTCTGGTTGCAAAGGTAAAAATTTGCCCTTATCTCACCTTTAGCTAAAACGGGCACAGCCTTACTTAACACTCTGAGTGTTATTTTAATAGATTAAAGAAAGTAGGGTAGACCAGTTTCCCATAAGAAGATGAGGAACAGTACTCCACAAGTTGTACTTGAGATGCAACTCTTCCCTATTTTTTTAGTTTTTTGGGTTTTTTTAATTATATGATCAGAAGCAGGAGCACTACATTACAGTCATAAAGTCAGCTTCTCCACAGGACCTTCTATTGACACTAATTAAAAGATTAGAATAACTAATAAAGTTATTCAAGTAATCAATTGAAAATCACATTCAACCATCTCTTAGGAATCACAGCCATCCAATTACAATATATATATCTGCAGAAAGACAGCAGGGGAAAAAAAATAGTGTAGTGTATATACCAGAGAATTCCAGTCAATATTTAAAAGAAAAAAAAAGAAAAAAGAAAAAAGAAAAAAAGAAAGCCATATGATGGCTTGCAATTTTATAGAAAAATTCTTTTGTTTCCACACAAGGATCAGGTGGCAGTACTAAATTTTATCTAGGAAATGCAACCACAGACTGCAATGTTAGTGGTTTTTCAGAAAACAGCAACCCTCAAATTATAATGTCTGTGGTTATAAACTACTACAAACTACTTCTGAATTTAGACATGATGAAAGTCTGCAGTGGTCTACTCCTTTTCCAGACTTTGCAAGAGTATTAAAAACAAACTGATCTAATGGCAGGGATCTTCTTCCACAGTAACTTTCTTGTTGTGTGCTTCCTCACATACTGAAGATTATACAGCCTTGGTTTTTAAATGAAAAATGTATTTCTATGTCTTTATGGGATCAGTATGGTCTCCATAAACACTGGGCACATTAATGTTTCTGCTAAAAGGTGGAAAAGTAAGAAGAAAACAAAACTGGAAATATTATCTTGGGAGAAATGTAAGCAAACACTCCCATTGAAAGTTGAATGACACAGTAAAGGTGGTAGAAAATGGAGATGATGTCCTTTGAAGAGAAGCTATTCTCCAGCATTTCAAATTCTGCCTCCCCCATAGGATTCCGTAACTTATGTATAAGGTGAAACAAGTAACAAATGGACAAAGAGTGATAAACTGACACTATTTTGTATTCCCTTAACTGGCAACTCATGCAATGCTTTATCATAGATGAGAAGGGGTTTGAGGATGTATTTAAAGAAATGAAATTAATATTGCACGTCACATGGAAATCCTCACAAGTGCAAAAGCATCCTTAAAAGAAGGGCAAGCAATGTCAGTATCATGAATGTTTTATAGGAAAATTTGATCTAGTAACAAATACTATAAATAGAGTGAACAGTGATGAGAAAGATACAAAAGCAAACTCTGAAGCAGAGACAAAAAGTAGTTTATAGCCTATTTAACAAAGAAAGAGTGATGGAAAGCCCGAAGTAAAGGGCTGGAAAGTGATCATTATGGCAGTATTCTGAAAGGACAAACTATAATTGTTAGGATAGGAAAAAAAAAAAAAAAAAAGATGCATTAACTAAACTACAGGGAAAGTGGGAGCTTGGATGTACCTATCTTGTTAGATATGACCAACAATTGCATTTATAATTAGGTATGAAATGAAACCATGACACAGACCAGAGTAACAAGCAACATGGTTGGTGCTGAAGGTGACAAAAAGTGTTTGTAGAGCAGGAAAGAAGAAAGGAAAGACTAAGACTTATTGAACTTCAAATGATAGTGATGCATTCATAAGTGATATCAAAGAGATTATCAGCATTTTTAATGAAATGCTCTAGTGTGGTTCTTAAAGTGGGCGTGGATGAAAAAGTGAGTTAAGCTTCCAGATTCTGTATGAACCAAGTGGCAATCTTGCACAGAAAGCATAAAGTAATTATCTAAATATAGCAAGCCAATAGCTCCTGACGCTGCTAAAGAAGCATATCATAGAGTACCACAGAAAACTACTGCCAAACAGCTACCCATTGCTGTTGCCTCTCCACCATACAGGGATTCCCAAACTAGCCTATATTCTGACTTGCCAAAATTACCAGATTGCCTGTTACATCAGAGAGAAACAAGATAAGAGTTCTGCAACTTACAGTAGGCACAGATAATTGAAAAACAAGCTTTATCTTAATAACAGCATGATGATTTTGTAATAAAGTTGTAGGTAATATTTTAATACCATGTAGTAGATCACTTAAAGTGACAGAAGTAACAGATTTTTGCACCACCATCATGGGAACAACAGTTGAATGCATATTAAACACAAGCACTACAAGAGAAAGTGTGTGTATGAAAGAGATGAACAGACAGGACAGAATGGGATTAGAGGAAATTAAATGAAAGAATTTCTGCAAGGAAAACTCTGAAACTACTGTGTATAATGAACAAAAATAACGACAGAAAAATTGAATCACAAGATGAAATTAATTCACAGTTTTAAAAATCAGGAAAAGGGGAACATGCTTGCACTCAATATTCTCTATTTTTTAAGGTAAGGAAACTGTGGAACAAATAAACAAAATACAATCATTTTGACACCTAAAAAAGCTATGTCAGGGAATCTGTCTGCAAAAGTAGTCCTACTGGACAAGAAAAAGGTTAACACAAATGTCTAATCCCCATGTATTTTCTATCGTACTACCCTCTAAAATATTCATTATACACTTACTGATCTGATGCACAAGAAAAAAAAAGTGGTTTTTACAGATGACAAGGCTAAGTTCTACAACTAATAAATCTGACTGAAAGCTAGAATGGGAAATAACTTTTTAGACAAATCTTTCTATTTGTTAGTTCTTCCAACCTTCTAAAACACAGCAGCATGAGGAAAAATATTTAGACAAATAATTGTTTTTGACAAAAGTTTAACAGTTACACAATAGTAGAAAAGAAACAAAAGAACAAAACCCAGTTTTCAAAGTATACAGCAAATACCTTCATGTTTTCACTTATGAATCTTTTGTTTACTTGCATACAAATTAGCATGGAAATTCTGAAGACATTCAATACAAAATTGATTCAGGTTTGCCAAAACTATAAATATGAATACTCCTTTGAGATGATGAACACCATCGTAGCATGAACACCAAAAGAGTTTTAATAATGAAGAAGGTAAGTAGCCATTCATTTTTTGGGCATAAGCACTGTGTGTTCTAGACATTTTGCTTTTGCTTTCTATGCAATGGCACATACTGCTACTCATAAACTCCTGGAAAAACATGAAATAACCTTTAAAGATCATGCAGTGCAGAAGAATTATTTTTTCTTCTAACTCTTCAGATGTTTGCCAGTAAAATTTATGAATACATTCCAAGATAATAAATTGCAAATTTATTGTTCTGCAAAGAACACCACCACACAAACCCTCAGGAGTGTGAACATGTTCAATTGTCTTGAATGCCTAGAGATGTACCCAGCAAAGACTAATGGGCAGTTAACATTTTTTTCCGTAAGCCTTTCAGTTAACTTTTCTTGCAAAAATATTTGTTCTTTGTATATCTCAGTATATCTCAGTTGTGGCTTGGCTGAATGAAACACTGCAGCCTCAGTTTTCCTGAAATACTTTCCCACTGGTAAGATCATTTTGCCTTGGTGCTTTTGCTTATGTCCAAGAGGAAGCAGAGTTTATGTTAGTTCTTTTAATAAATTAAAGGCGCTTTTTTTTTTTTTTCCTAATTATTTGCAGCCTTCAGAACACTTGAGTCTAAAATATCTGCTGTGTGTATCATGGCAATGATGAACTCAGGCTCTTTTTCCCTTGAGAATTAGGGTAAACTACAGTAGATTTACACAGTATTTTAAATCTAAGCCCTCAAGAAATGACAAAGGTGATTCTTCGTTTCAAGCATTTCAGGAGAATTATTAATTTCAAGCTATGACATGAACCTAAATTTCCAGAGCTCACTCTGCAGCTGCCAGCTTTCCTTTTAATGACTTTTCTTTAAAACAAAAATGGTGGTGCATAAAATCTCTTCAGCTTCTTCTGCTATGTCTCTCCCCCCACTGATTTTACCACATTTATGTAACTGAATATTTAGCTTTGTAAAATGGTAACAACAGTCATGCAAAGAGCTTTGCAAATGACAGAATGAATAACTATAGTAGCTACTGCTATAGCTACTCAGCATTGCCCACTAATTATAAATGCAATATATCATCCATATTTTATCCAAAATTGAATGGATCTCATAATCTTATATCCCCAAAGACTTTTTTTGTTTGTTTTTTTTGAAGAGTAAGAATGAGCAGAAAAAATATGACAATGGAGAGAACTGTCTTGTTTTTTCACAGAAGTTGATAGTTGTACGCCAGGAGCTTCACTGCATTTTTTAATTATGGGGGAAATGTTCTTGCTTCAGCCAAATTACTTGTAATAGTTTCTCCTTATGTAGAGGGCAACCACTTCTTTATTAACAAGTGTTCCAGAAAAAAACCCCACATTCAACAGAAAAATTTCACCAAGCATTCCTCTCAACACAGACAGCTACTGAGTATATGGAACTCCCTCTGCAGGGCAGTTGCCACTGTAAAAAACACCATACAATGTATCAAAACTAGAAAAAAAAACCAACAACAACCAAGCAAACAAAACAAAAACTGGAGTCACGCCAGGCTACATTTAGCTTGCTGAATATGAGTTGCTCATCTATAATGACTCTTCATTGTGTTGTAAAAGGATCATAAGGTACTGTAGAAATAAGTATCTTAAATCAAAAGACTACTTTCAAGAGAGCTTTTCCTCCCTGATTGAAAATGCAAGCCCACCCTCACCAAAACTAAGATAATTATGATGATGATGATGATAAGTAGTATTATTAGTCTTCTATAAAAGCACTAAGCACCTGGATAACACATCTAAAACCTGAAGATGCTGTCAGTCTCAACAACAACAAAAGTTTTTTTGACTTCTAATACCTTACAGACTTTTGAGACAGTGCTCTAGGAAAACTTTTACCATTGCCTTGGTGATGTAATATATCTTGTTTCATCCCTTCAGTGCTGCAAGGCTTCACATAATATCTTCAATTTAATTAAGAACCTCACGTGTCTAACTGAAGACCTCAAGTCATTGGAACACTCCAAACTTCATGAAGAAAAATGCAATATTCATGTTACTTTAATCCTTCAATTCTTTAACAAAAAAAAAAGGAGGTATACTAAGCTGAAACATGAACTCAGTATGTCATAGTTCCTGCTTTCACTGTAAGTTTATCTTTACTTTGCTGTTTCGTATTTCGTAACAAAATATTTGTTATCAATCATGAGTTATTTATTAAAACGTCCCCAAGTCACCAGATTTTTACCTGGCAATGTTAAATTAATAAAATAAACTTAATGTGAAAGTAGCATCTCCTTATCTGCAAACTCAACATTTACCTGATGGAGGACGAACAATTTTTTAGAACAAAGTTTTGTCAAGCCTGAATATCTAGGAAGTACAAGCAATCTGCATAAGCTTCCGGATTTATATCCACGATGGCTCCTCTTCCTGGACACTCTGCAACAGCCACAAGAAGTCTAAAAAAAATACCTGTATCATCCTTGCACAGTAAACATCAGTGTTTTCTTCCTTTAAACAAATTATGTAGAAGATGAAGGGAAACGTCTTGGCTTGATTCAGCAGAATTGTGATTTCAAAGCTTTATTATTCTTATGTTAAAATGGCCTGACCAAAGAAATTTTAACTAGCATACTTTAAGGTTTTTTCCAATTACTTTCTCATATATAACCCAAGTTCTTCATGGCTCTTCTAACGCATGTATTAAAAACTGGTGAAAAAGAAAACTTTATTTTATAAAGAAAATTAGTCCATAGTAAATTCCTCTTTTAAAACAAAGAATCAAAACCCTTAAACATATTTTCTGGTCTAGAAAGTAAAGCAGAAGCCAGCAAATTAATACCACTACAACACAAGAATTTATTTTCCCTTCTTCTCATCATTTAAATATTTTACAGATATACAGTGGTGTTGCAATTTTTGAAGTGTATCTTCTCCATCTAGTTTACCAACATTTGCCTCATGCATATGACAGTGTCCTTTTCCCTAATGGTTCATCTAGCTTTATTTTTCAGCATTTTACATTTATGTGTGTTGTCTCTGTTCTTAATTTAGTCATTTGGCAGAAATTCTTTTTCTTAAGGCCAGGGTTGTAGGTCCTTGGTTAGGTTTCACAGTGTCTGCTGACACTGTAGCCAAGCTTCTACAACAAATTCTCTTAAGGTCCTATTTGGACCTTGTCAAATCTGGGGTCTGAATTTCTTCTGTTTTATTCTGACATAGACCAGAAATATACTTAAACTTCACAGATTATAAAGTGGATCTGTTGCTTAAATAAAGTTATAAAATGTTGAATGTCTTCAAATTTTTCCATCAGTTATTCCTAGAGTTACTTACGAGTGGAAGCCATTCTGCCTCATCTATTTGCAGAACACTACACTGACCCTTTCTGACCTTTCTCTTTCAATTTTGCAGATTTACAGTATTAGTGAAGGAAAATTCCTTCTGTTTAGTATCATGCTTCATTTCTTTTAGTACCAATTCATCAAATATCTTCAAACTAATTTACAGAAGATTAAATTAATTTTTAATCTAGGTTTCTATGACAATTACTAGTGTGATACAAGACTAATAAAGTACATGACAGAGAAGTAAACATAAAAACACTCTTTTTTTCACACAGATTCTTTCCTCTGCTGATGAATTGACGAACACCAATTAAGAGAAGAAAGATTTTGTTAAAATCAAATCAGGCTTCTCTTTCCTAGTATTATGTTCCAAAATCATACATTAGTCAGAAAGAAGGTTCTCTTTCTTGAAATAACAGTAGTGCCTTTCAAGGCCATTTTTATGGGTCTGATTCCAAAAAGATTATTTTGCATGTTCGCTTTACATTCAGCTACACTCAATTGTTTCATTACTTGGTACTAAACACAATGATAGCATCAATTGACACTTTTGAACCAGGAAACATAAAGAATTATAAACCCAGTATAAAGAATTAAATGATGCAAGTGTTACTGAGCCACAATTTTATAATTAATTGTCTAAAATGTGAAGACTGTATGTTTGATTTTTGGTCATCACAGAGCTGGTTTGATGGATTGTCGCCTAAACAATAATTGCAAGAAAATCAACAGTGTAGTTATAGCACTTGAAAGAGAAATCATATAGTAAAAAATATATATATATAAATAAGAAACAACTCTGAGTGGAAGGCTCTAGCCAGAAAAATTAGTCTGCACACAAACTGCTTGTAGTCCCAAGTGGCTTTCATTACCAAACCAAAGTCACATCTAACTCTATATATGAGCTATCACTTGGCACATTAGCTCTGCAGGACTTATTTTGTTATTAGAGAATTTCAGTAGTTCTCATCTGTTTATAACAGCAATGGCCTAAAGGAGGCAGGCAAGTTCTTAGCAGAGGTAATAAGTGAAAATTACTGCAAGAAACAAATTTCTACATGAAAGTTCATCCTCCCCAGAGAACCTGCACTCATTAACCAGAGAATAAAGAGTGTAACTTCAAATCTGCTGTCCATTCATGGAGGTAATTTCGGAAATCTCAAGAAAAATCTGCATTTTCCTTAACTGAAAACAGATCAGGCATTTGAAAAATGAAGCTAACTCAAAAGACAAGTCATCATAAATTATAACTGAATGAGAATTTTTTTCTGGTTACTATTGAACTCTGAGAGCTATTAAGTATTTTTAAAAAATGGCAATAACTAATGCCACATAACTACATTAAGAGCAAGGTATCTACAGGAAAACTAATCACAACGCCCTACAATACCTCAGTGCTACTCACTGACACAGTAAGTACACCACTATATACTCAAACACTGTCAACTGATCAACTAAGAGCTGCTTGTGGTTTGGGCCCAACACAACAACAAAGAAACACTCGTGGGATGGGGAGGACACAGGCCAATGAGAGGAGGGATCTTCACTGATCAAGGTCCTGGGCAAAACAGACTCAACTTGGGGAAAAATAATAATGTAATTTCACACCAATCACACCCCCAGGACACAGACACACCCAGAGCAGGGCTTGCAGATGTTACCCCACCCCTCCCTTCTTCCCGGGCCCCAATCCCTTGGTTCCCGGTTTCTCTCCCTCCTTCCCCCCAGCGGCACAGGGGGACAGGGGATGGGGTTTGGAGTCACTTCACAGGCTGGGGGTTCCTGCTGCTCCTGCCTCCTCAGCAAGAAGGATTCCTGACAGTCCTGCCCTGCTTCCCCACGGGGTCCCTCCCATGGCACAGAGGCCTCCACCAACCTCTCCTTCCTGAGTCCTTCCCACCAGGTCCGGAGCTGCTCCAGCCTGGGCTTCCCACAGAGTCACGGGGGCTTCGGGAACAGCCACCTCCCCTGGCCCGGGGGCTGCTGCAGGGAAACTTCTGCTTGGGCACCTTCTGCCCCTTCTTCCTCACCAACCACCAGCACTGCTCTGCCTCTCCAGCTCAGCTCTTCTTTCTTTAAGTGCTTGCTCTGCTCAGCTCTTATCTCAATTTTTTTGTATGTTGATTGCTGAGGTGCATCTCTTGTCCCTCTAATGGCTCCTTGGCTGGTTTTGGAGCAGGGGCAGCTACTCAGCTTCTTCCTGGAGCCAGCCCTGGGGCCATTCCTCCACTACTAAATATCCCACCAAACCAAACCAAACCAGCACACAGCTTGAGCTGAAAAACCTGTCCTTTTGAAAGGCCTTAATACCTTCCTCATAAAAGCACTGACATCTCAGTATATTTAAGATTTTGTCTGAAAAAAAAATCCATCCATCAGTATTAAACTACTGCTATTATCCTGTTTTGTGACAGCTTCAAAGGCAGTATCAAGAAGAAGAAGCTGAGCACAACACTCCATTGGGAAGGTAAACCTACCCTGAGTCACTATATGAACTTAATCTGCCACTCTCCCACCCTGGGGACATTTTACATGATCCCCAAATCCATAAATATTGAACTCTTACTTACTTCTTGCATGGAGCTGCAGGATCCCTTCACTAAAAATCTTCAGGACTCATCAGCACTCTCTTCCAACTTCATTACCATAGTCATCCTCCTATTGATCTATGTTCCACAGGCTACAAAATTGCTCTTTTTCTTTACTGTAGCAAACAACTACTTTATTGCTCTCTCTTCTATTAATAGATCCTCTAAAACACTGGTAACAATTCTTATTCTGGATAGCCTAAATGATTTGTATCTAACTAAGCCCCAGCAATTGCTCTCAACTTGAATTTAGCTTTGAAGCCAGCTGCTTATCTTTCTGTTGTAAATAAGAGTGGGAGTGCCAGAAAGCTTCTCAGTATAGTAAAATTACAGTCTTGAAAACTGACATTTTGCCACTTGATAACTTTACATTCAAAAGAACTAAACAAGATACATACAGAGTAAAATAATTATATTTACACTAGAATGCAAGCAAGACAGAGTATAAGAATGGTTTAGTATTAAAAAACAACTTCTTGTGTAGTTGATTAGGTATGAGGTTAATGCTGTTTAACACAGGAAAGAGGAATGAGGTCTGTTTCTAAAATGCTGATTTTTAAACTTCTGTGCTATGCTATTTTACTTCAAATTGTAAAGGACTTGTTATTTAGGACATTAAAAAAAAAAGAAGTTGTAATATCAAATTCCAACATCCAAATTAAACTTACGTTGTTTAAAATTCTTCAGACTATAACATTCAATTATGTCACCAAGAAATGAGTGAATTTACAGGCTGTCTCCCCAGATATTTCCAGTATCAGAGACTACAGAATTCAACATTTGGAACAGTAGTTCAGCTGCTACTATAACATTGTTAATTTGTAATTCCTACAGTTGTTAAAAGCAATGTTGGGAATGTCCCGCTAAAATTTGTGTAAAGTGAGGTAAAATTATCCTTAGAGAAACACCTCTCTAAATAATAACTCTAGAAACATTTCTATTTCAGTACTGGTTTAGGTTTCCAATTTTTATAAGCATCTCTTAATTTTCTACCTATTCTATGTCTTAGAAAAATATCTTCTTACTAAGAGAAAATGTAAGTCTGGCAGAATAAAGAAATGCAACATCTCTTCTTTTTTATACCTATGGAAGAGTAAAAGTCATTGAAACTGTCTACAACATAAATGCCAGTATCTGAGCTAGTCATCTTGGGTGCCTTTTGATGTCACTGGACAAAACCAGACATTCAGAGGACATGATTTATCTCATGTCAATACACATACCTGAAAAGGTCACAGGAATTTTCTTCTGAATGTGTCAGCTTCTCTCCATACACAGTCTAGATAAAGCTAAACTAACAAGATTGCTATGTATTGCAAATATGAATTGGTTGCAGTGATGAATGATAGCTGTCACAAGAAAATCTACCACATTAGGAACCTTCAAAAGACAAGATAAAATACACAAGGCAGGTGCATGGAAGGGTAAAATATACTAACTTGATTACGCTTTCTTTGCTCTTGCATGGCTTCTGAAACAGCCTCAGCAATCTCCTCTTTGTGTCTGTCACATTCTGCTTCCCACATTTTTCTTTCTTCTGCATGAATCTCCTCCATCTTTCTTCTCTCCTCCTCTACTGCTTTTAGAACAGCCTCCTGCACTACTTCTTTTTCAGCCTTTGAAAAAAATTAAGCACAAATAAATGACAAAAATAGCAACATAAGTGCCTAACTCAATATGTATTACCTCTTATAATGAAGTATGTGACCTCACAAGATATGGGACATGAATATTTTCACTTCTGAACTTTGAGCTTGAATTTATCTTAAGGTGCTACCAAGCAGGTATTATCACTGGACAAGAACTTTGTAGTTACAGAACGTTACAAGCAAAGATCTTAAAATTCACATCTATAGAGAACACAATATATCTAAACTAGTTTGCTTAATGGCAACACACAAAAAACATGCAGCAGAAACCATGTAAGAGTAGGTACCTCATAGGCCTCCCTAGACTGCTTGAGATTCCCTTACATGAGTTATTTCTGCTCTTATCTACGATTATCTAAAATCTAAAACCAGCCTGAGTCTTTTTTGTGGCAAAGTAGCCAAAACATACTTAAAATATACATGTCTTCGCTCCCAGAGTGCCTTGGCTATGTATTCTACAAGTGCTGTTTCACTGGGGTTTTTTCACTGGTCATATTCAACCATTACATGAAATCTTCAGAAGACACACATTGAATTTGACAGTAGAAAGGACAGCTCTACACATGGTGAGCCACACAAATATACTTAGCAGCAAGACACAAATTTATCATTCCACAGTATCTACAAATAAAAAATGGCAGGCTGAAGTTCAAAATAAAAAAACATGGGCTCACAAAACGCACCCATACACCCTTCCATTTTAATAAGCATGTATATCTTTCCAATGCCCTTTGTCAGTGATTATGAAACTGGTCAATGGCAAAAATTACTGGGTTCCTCAGATACCTCCACTTATAAATATTTTTTTCCTTACAATTCAGTGGGACTTGATTTTTTTATTTATTTAGACATTTATAGAATATAATAAAATTGTGCTCTATTAAATTAAGGTATTGTATTATACACACATTTTCCCCTAGATATCAACCATGTAACAAGACGTTTCTTGTGTTACTTAATGTTATTTAGAGAGTTGATTATAATAAAGACTAACCAACTGTGTTAGGTAACATATATCACTCGTTTTCCCAGAACATAACATGCAACTGAAATTTTCTACTGGGCTTTACATCAGCATTAGAAATGAAACATAGCATAGCATTCACAAAATGAATGTCCTAACCCCAGTGCACTAAATACTGAAATAGACTGAAGAAATAATATTTTTATAAGTGCATACTCACTTTCAGTCAAACATCAACTTAAAATAATTGAAAACTCATTATATTGCCCAAACTTTTATACAATTTATTAAATAATTCTTTACTCATTGCAAATTACCATATTTAACCAAAGGTAAATAAGACACAGTGCTAATCGTCTTATTAAGATCATCAGATGACTCTGCTACCTTAGCTCTTCCAATCAAGATGCATTGATGTTGTTAACTGAAAGACCAGATCTTTAAGTAACACCAACAACTGAACTCCAATATTGTGGCGTCTTGTGACAAACTAATTCTGAGGCTACCTTAGATGGAAATGACATAGACTCTCTGGAGTAAGGCATAGGATAGAACATATCTGTTCATTATTTACAGACTAGCTTCTTTTAAGCTAAATGAGAACAAAGAGATTGACAGATTTGCTTATAAAATAAGGAGTTGCTGAACTTGGCATTTGTAACACACATAAAATTCACATATCATGTCCATAACTTAAAAAGAGATACCTTTGCAGCAGCCGCCACAGCTTCTTTACTTCTTTGTCTTTCCTCATCCAAACATTTGTCAAGTACTTCCTGTAAATGTTACGAAAAATTAAACTGCAATACACAGCAGAGGAGTGGCTTAAAATAATTTCAAACAAAGGCCTTGAGACAGCCTCCTCTTCCTGTCAGTGACTGTCATGGGATCATTCCCAATGATCTCCATGTTGCAGATCAGGCCCTCTTTTTTTGGTAAATAAAAGCAATACCTTCTGTTTTTGTGACTGCTGCATCAAAGCTTCTTCTATCTTCTCTGACAACAATTCTTTCTCTGCTTCCAAAATGTCAAGAAGTCGCTGATGCTATTGGGAGAAAACATTTCTCTTAATGGAACCACAGTCTGTTAGTAAAACAGACAAAAAGAACTCATCCAAGCTACTTATGTTTGTCAGTTGCTTACAAAATGACTTAAAAGGTAGATTCCATTAATGACATACCCAGCACTTCTTTAATTGATTTCATGACATGAAAAAAATTCCATAATAAGAAATGTTTCATTTCCTGATTATCTAATATTTTTTTTCTCAGTCTGAACAGCATTAGGAAAGAAGTTGGAAAAAGTCAATATATAAGAGCAACACTTAAAACATTTCTAAAGATGGGCTAAGTAACACTACCCTTTAAAAACTTCATTTAAACAGCTGCAGAATTTAAATTCTGCTTGTACTATGTTTTACTTACATGTATAGACAGCAGAAGGCAAATTTATTTTTTTCAACCATTTGTGATGCCATGAACTTTGAAAGCCAGGAAATGACAGCAAAAGGGAATGCTGCTTTCTTCTCATTTTCTTGTAAGCCAAAATATTTTTTCAGGGAGAAAATGAACACTGAAATAAAGTGACCAGGTAGTCTATATGTATTTGTAGAATCTGTCACTGTTCTTTAATACAACCCATTTATCTACTTTTCACTAAACCAAGTAAAGCATTTGAAATATGTGGGGTTTGTCTGTAAGAGCGAAGTTGATTTCCAAACCTAAGATTTATTACTGGAAATTATCGGGCAGGTATTTGTTACAAGATAATTGCTAGCAAATCATTACACCTTCTTACATGTTATTTAAGAAATTATATATTATAACCTTAAAGTATAGTATTGATTCATAATAAGACTTTACAAGATCATCCAAAGAAAAGTGTAACAGAAGAGTTTTATATTAATAGAAGTGTATATAACGAACATAAAATTTTTACACAAGCACTTTTGCAGGCAAATGCCTCTTTCACCAGCATTTCTAAGAAACAGTAATTTCTGTTTCATGAATTTTATTACGTTTTAATTATAAGTGTCTCTAACACCAGCTAGAAATACATTACCAAACGGCAATACTATGTTCTGAAAAATATTTTTTCATTTGAAGAATAGAATAGAAAGCTTCTAGACGGCTTTATAAAATAAAACACCTATCTGCCCTTCCAGGATAAACATTTAAAGAGGCATTTCCTTGTGAATTTACTTAAAATAGGTCTAAATGGAGCAGACATATTCTAATGGAAAACACCTGTGGAAGGAGTGGTGAAATTCACATCATGGTTATACTTAATGATGTGTAACTAACTTCTCTTGTGGACTGAGTATTTTCAGACATTGCTTTTAACTATCAGGGCACTTGTAGAAATTATTTTTTCCCAGTAACTCAAAGATGAAACAATAAATGGATTTTGTTAGTTAAATTTTCTCTGTGACTCTTCATTTGACTGACTACATAGAATACAAATCTGTTATTTCACTTTAATTTGAATGACACAACAAAAGACAACTGAGAATATTTTAACAGACATGTACTGAATCAAAGTTTACTACTGTCAATTAAAAGACTGAAAAACTGTTTGCTTCAGTCAAGAACCAGCGAGGGACTTTCCAAGCATAGCTTGTTAGAGAAAAGCCTCTCTACCTTTAAAACACCTACAACAGAATGGCAGTCAACTTCTTCAGCAAGATTAGAATTTCTACTGTAAGACTCTCAGCTTTTCAATTCCAGTTTGACTCAGATCATCAGATTTCTCCATTAGATATGAAGACTGTGTATGCAAAACAAGACTGCTTGGTAGGGTACTATTGGATAGAGTCCTGGAGGGAAGAGGGGCCCAAAAAAGCTGGTCAATATTAAAGGATCTTTTCCTCCAAGTCCAGGATAAATGCATCCCAACAAAAAGGAAGGCAAACAAGAATGCCAGGAGGCCGGCATGGATGAACAAGAAGCTCCTGGATACACTTAGATGTAAAAATACAGTCGACAAAGGGTGTAAGCAAGGATAAGTAGCCTGGGAGGAAGAGAGAAATTGTCCAAGTCGCCAGGGATCAGGTAAGCAAAGCTGAAGCCCAGAAAGAGTTACAACTGGTCAGGGACACCCAGGGTAACAAGAACAGCTTCTACAGGTACATCAGCGGTAAAAGGAAGAGCAGGGAAAATGTGGGTCCTCTTTGGAAGGAACCAGAACACCTGGTCACATGGGATATGGAGAAGGCTGCGGTACTCAATTACTTTTCTGCCTCAGTCCTCACCAGGAAGGGTTTTTGCCACCCTATCCAAGTTGCAGAAGGCAAAGGCAGGGACTGGGGGAAAGATGATCCACCCACTGCAGGAGAAGGGCAGGGTCCCTCCGTGACTCCTGAGGGAACTGGCAGATGAAGTTGCAAAGCCCCTTTCCATGATACTTGAAAAGCAATGGCAGTCTGGTGAAGTTCCTGCTGTCTAGAAAAGGGGAAAAATAACCCCCATTTTCAACAAGGGAAAAAAGGAAGACCTGGGGTCGCACCTCTTCTGTGTCTGGCAAGATGATGGATGAGATCCTCCTGCAGGTTGTGCTAAGGCATGTGGAAAATGAGGAGGTGGTTGGTGGCAACCAACAGGGCTTCACTAAGGGCAATTCCTGCCTGACAGTTTGATGGAGTCACAGTGTCAGTGGACAAGGGGAGAGCAAGTGATGTAACCTACCTGGACTTGTGCAAAGCGTTTGACACCGTCCCACATGACATCTCAGTCTCTAAACTGGACGGAGATGGATTTGATGGATGGGCCCCTCGGTGGAGAAGGAGTTGGCTGGATAGTCTCACTCAGAGTTGTGGTCAACAGCTCAATGTGCAAATGGAGACCAGTGACGAGTGGTGTTCCCCAAGGGTTGGTGCTGGGACTGGTGCTGTTAAACGTTTTTTGTCAGTGACAAAGACAGTGGGATTGAGTGCACCCTGAGCAATTTTGCCCATGACATCAAGCTGTGTATGGCGGTTGACAAACTAGAGGGAAGGGATGCCATCCAGAGAGACCTTGACAAGCTTGAGAGGTGGGCCAATACCAACATCAATAAAGTCAATAAGGCCAAATGCAAGATCCTGCACCTGGGTCACAGCAATACCCAGCATTAATACAAGTTGGACAGAGAATGGCATGACAACAGCCCTGAGGATAAGGACTTGCTGGTGATGACTGATGAGAAGCTCAACATGAGCTGGCAATGTGCACTTGTAGCCCTTTGGTAGACATATAATCCTGAAAAACGCAGATATTGGCACCAAAATTTTTTTATTGTATGGAAACCCAAAAATTTCTGATCTTTAATACAGTTCTGAAGTTAAAATGTACTTCCATCACTACAAAGAAGAGTGCACAGCTAAATCCAGAGATCCACTCTTTGTACAAAACAAGAAAATGTTATTGGAATTGGCTGGTTATTAGAGTAATAATGAAGTTTAACAACACCTGGATGCATCAGTTCCCTGGAGAAATAGCATACCGAACAGATGGAAATACAGACAGCAGTAAAAACTAAATCATTTTGCTTCTTCTGAAAACAGAAAGGGACATACACCACTTTTGCTTGCCAATTTGACTAAAAACATGGTGCCTAACAAGTAAGCAGTTATTAAAATGAAGGCTGCTGTGATCACTTAATTGAGCTTAGGAATTCCTGTTTCCTTGGTATGGTATTACGTTTGGAACTTTATGAAATTCAGAGAGATTCAGTAAGAACTGTATCAAGGACTGTGTCTGTCATGGGCTGGGCCTAACATGACAACAAAGAAACAGCCATGTGGCTGCTCACTTAACTCCCCACACACACACACTCTGGGATGAGGAGGACAAAGGCCAACTAGGCCAAAGCTCCTGGGTTGAGACAAAGGACAAGGAGGGATCTTCACTGATCAAGGTCCTGGGCAAAACAGACTCAACTTGGGGAACAATAACACTGTAATTTCACACCAATCACACCCCCAGGACACAGACACACCCAGAGCAGGGCTTGCAGATGTTACCCCACCCCTCCCTTCTTCCCAGGCCCCAATCCCTTGGTTCCCGGTTTCTCTCCCTCCTTCCCCCCAGCGGCACAGGGACAGGGGATGGGGTTTAGAGTCACTTCACAGGCTGGGGGTTCCTGCTGCTCCTGCCTCCTCAGCAAGAAGGATTCCTGACAGTCCTGCCCTGCTTCCCCACGGGGTCCCTCCCATGGCACAGAGGCCTCCACCAACCTCTCCTTCCTGAGTCCTTCCCACCAGGTCCGGAGCTGCTCCAGCCTGGGCTTCCCACAGAGTCACGGGGGCTTCGGGAACAGCCACCTCCCCTGGCCCGGGGGCTTCCACAGCTGAGCAATCAGAGCCCACTGGCAGCAAATCCTCTGGCCACAACATCCAAGTCCACTGGCCAAGTTCCCCCCTCCTGGCACCTTCAGGGAATGTTCCACCACGTTCCTCCATGAGTGCAGGGGCACAGCTGCCATCTCGCCCTGGGCTGCAGGGAAACTGCTGCTTGGGCACCTTCTGCCCCTTCTTCCTCACCAACTACAGGATCTTCACCCCACCACTGCATTCCATTGCTCCAGCACCACTCTTCCTTTTACTAAGTACTTGGTCTGCTCAGCTCTTATCTCAGTTCTTTCCTATGTTAATGGCAGAGGCGCATCTATCGTCCCTCTAATGGCTCCTTGGCTGGTTTTGGAGCAGGGGGAGCTACTCAGCTTCTTCCTGGAGCCACTCATGGGGCCCTTCCCCCAGTACCAAAAATCCTGCCAAACCAGCACCTTATCTGTGTATGAAAACACAGTAGTTCCTATTTTTCAAGACACTAGAGGTAACTATTTGTTAGCAGATTTAGAATACTTTAAAATAAAAGCTAATGACTTCTAGCATATATTGATGCAACTTCTTTTACATTACATAGCATCCTCAGTTTGTAATTTCAGGGTTGGAAGCCTCTTGTGGATACCGTGGCATGTCCTTTCTTATTATAATGTAAATGTTTATTCATGTGGATTAATCCTTCCATAAATGGTTACCTTCATATCTGAACTTCCATGAGTTTATACTTCATCGTAAATGTTCCAACAGCTGTCCATACAACCCAGGAAAGCAAATTCTCTTGTATTAGTCCTAGAGAACTGTTTATTTGGCTTCAGAACTTATATTTGGCCAAATAGTTTTCTTTTTCAGAGAGAAATGTACCTTAAGCTATTAAATTACATAAATTATATGAAAAGAAGTAAGTAACTGGAAATGGACAAAGCTGACTAAAATATTACATGGACTGCTTTCTCCCTGAAACAGGTCTTGAGTCACAGAATCACAGAATCCTAGGGGTTGGAAGGGACCTGGAAAGATCACCCAGTCCAACCCCCCTGCCAGAGCAGGGTCACCCAGAGCACATCACACAGGAATGTATCCAGGTGGGTTTGAATGTCTCCAGTGAGGGAGACTCCACAGCATCTCTGGGCAGCCTGTTCCAGAAAGCCCTTTTTGCACAGTTCGTATAGATACAATAAAAGGGATTAAAGCTGCCATTATGCATATAATTAACAATCAAAGTAATCATTTCCCAAGAATATTTATTTTTCATAAGTGCCACACTGAGATATTAGCCCTCATACAGAGCCATGGAATCTCCTTGAAAGCTGTGCTTATTGAAATGTTGCAAAGCAAGCTCACTGCTATCACTAATTCATCTTATGGAGAAGAATCCACCGCCTTGTCATCACACTGTGCAGAAAACATGGGAAGTTATGGATAGTAAAGGTTTTTGTGAGTTCCCTCTTCTGACAGATAGCAAGGATATTTTAACTATTTCTGTGTCATGACAGCATTCTGAGAGACTTAGGAAACAAAGCAGTAATGCAAAAGAAATTATTAATGAACGTATGAAAAAAATTCCAAGCTGTGAGTTTTAATGTCTCTGCACTGCAAGATATTGTACCTCTCTCTGGAGACCAGAGAGACAAAGTCCCTCCCAGACAAGGTGAGTGACCATCTGAGGAACCTGAAGATATACAAGCCCATGGGACCTGATGAGATGCATCCCAGAGTCCTGAAGGAACTAGCGGGTGTAGTTGCCAAGCCACTGCCCAATGGATATTTGAAAAGTTATGGCAGTCAGGCGAAGTCCCTGGTGATTGGGAGAAAGGAAACCTTAGGCCCATTTTTTAAAAGGGTAGAGAGTAGGACCCTGGGAACTACTGACCTGTCAGCCTCACCGCTGTGGCTGGGAAGATCATGGAACAGATCCTCCTAGAAGACATGCTAAGGCACGTGGGGGACAAGGAGGTAATAAATACTTACAGCTAAGCAAACTTCCTTTGTCATCTCCTCTCCTTCTCAACAGGAATAAAAGCTATAGAAAGTACACAAGTTGAATGCATCTCATTCAGCATTTCCATTTTCCACAGGTAAGAATGATGAACATGCTCCTCTTTATGTCAAACAGTATTAACTGTATAAAAGAAGAGAGTGTTGAGACTTAAGGCACCACTCTGAGCTCCCTACCCACTGCGTTTTGATTCCTAAGCATTGTAGAGGCCACTTTCTCTCAGGCTTGTCTGAATGTCAAAGTTGGAGGCCTCCTGGTGATTGTATCTGTCAAGAGAATATTGCCCATGCTTCAACAATGAAATCTAATAAAAGTCTTCAAGAAAGAGCCATCAGCCTTCTGTAAGTAGGCTAATGAGTTAATCAGAACTAACAGTCCTATGAAACATAATCAAGTCTATTCCATTTCTCCTGGGAAAGTTAGGATGGAGACCTACTTATTCCAACCTTATGTTTGGAAAAAAAGATCTAACCTGTGTAGACTATAAGACAGCAGCTATGAAGTTTCTAAATGGAAGGTGAAGTGAGTTTTTCTTTTATTAATCAATAATCCAGGAAACAGAAAAGACAGGCATTGAATACAATTATCAAGCTGTTATTAAACAAACATGCTTTTTTGACTCTCTGGAATAAAATGGAAAAATGGAAATGGATGAAAACTTATGATAACATTTTATTATTTTTAAGGAAAAGAAACATCCTAAACTGGAAATATGATGGATGAATCACAGTGAGGACACGTTAAATCTCATTGAAAATTCCACTTTTGTGCAACAAGAGAATTTCCAGCAACTAGAGAGTTTTCAGCATATATAGATAATATGTACATTGTGCATATTATCTCTAAGGCACAGCACACAGTAGAACACTATGCAGATAGTCAGCCAGATGTACAAACCTTTAGCTTAGGTTCAACAAAAAGTATAGCTCTTTAATACAACACTCTGCCTAAACTAATTTCCATAACTCAGCACTCTTACCTAGCCCTCTTTCTGACAAAGCTATAATTTGCTTCCTTTTAGACAAGGAGTATAGAGTTAAGAGTGGAAAATTCTGCTATGGAAAAATTCTGAAGTGCAAATTGTAGTGGGATGTGATGGCTCAACGAGACACAAGAAATTGTTTTCCATGAAAAGAAAAAACTCACACTTTTTAGAATAATGGTATTCTGAAGAGAGAAATACTAAAATTTCTACCCTACTCTCTGGAAAGCAGTAAGAGGGGGTCAAGAAGAGTCTTCTGAAAATCAAATTAAAACAAAAGGCATTCAAAAATAGGTTATAATGTTTTTCTCCCTGCAAGAAGTTCTCTAGGCAATAGTTCCAAATGAAAACTGTTTGATCTAGATTCAAATATAAATACAGAGGTCCTGTGGTTTTTCTTGATTCCTGTAAAAAAGAAATAATAAAAAAATCTTTCTTTTTTTCCTGGAATGTGAGTCACAGAAGACATTGTAAACAGATTTAATCACAATAGCAACTAGTCAGTCTTTTTTGTTATTTTTATATATTCAATTTATTTCTGAGGAATCATGATATTTTTCTTTCAGGTAAGCATCTTTTGAAGGAATGCATAGTATATATTGTTATAATTCATGGAGTGAACGCAATAATGCAGGGTATGTGCTATTTGACAGCTAAAACACTACATTAAAGGTATTTCTAAAATATATAGTTTCTTCCTAGGCTCTGTACTGTTTCATTTAAAAGGAAGTACAGGATTTCATCCACAAATGAGGATGCAATTCTTTTGCTGTAACTATATAAGCATCCAACTTACGTTTCTGCAGACTAGCTCCTTCACAACATTGAGTCAACCATCATGCACAGATCATCAAATTCAGTAAGGATAAATTCATTTTGTTAGCTGCTCTTCATAGCTTATGTAAAACCAGTCAGATAATAATGCATAAACAAAAGATCAAACATCACAGAACAAGCAAAGTTAATATGAATACTCTGATACTACGGAAAAAGGGAAGGGGACAGAAGGGGAAGGGGAAGGAAAAGGGGAAGGGGAAGGAAAAGGGGAAGGGGAAGGAAAAGGGGAAGGGGAAGGAAAAGGGGAAGGGGAAGGAAAAGGGGAAGGGAAAGGAAAAGGGGAAGGGGAAGGAAAAGGAAAAGGGGAAGGAAAAGGAAAAGGGGAAGGAAAAGGAAAAGGGGAAGGAAAAGGAAAAGGGGAAGGAAAAGGAAAAGGGGAAGGAAAAGGAAAAGGGGAAGGAAAAGGAAAAGGGGAAGGAAAAGGAAAAGGGGAAGGAAAAGGAAAAGGGGAAGGAAAAGGAAAAGGGGAAGGAAAAGGAAAAGGGGAAGGAAAAGGAAAAGGGGAAGGAAAAGGAAAAGGGGAAGGAAAAGGAAAAGGGGAAGGAAAAGGAAAAGGGGAAGGAAAAGGAAAAGGGGAAGGAAAAGGAAAAGGGGAAGGAAAAGGAAAAGGGGAAGGAAAAGGAAAAGGGGAAGGAAAAGGAAAAGGGGAAGGAAAAGGAAAAGGGGAAGGAAAAGGAAAAGGGGAAGGAAAAGGAAAAGGGGAAGGAAAAGGAAAAGGGGAAGGAAAAGGAAAAGGGGAAGGAAAAGGAAAAGGGGAAGGAAAAGGAAAAGGGGAAGGAAAAGGAAAAGGGGAAGGAAAAGGAAAAGGGGAAGGAAAAGGGGAAGGGGAAGGAAAAGGGGAAGGGGAAGGAAAAGGGGAAGGGGAAGGAAAAGGGGAAGGGGAAGGAAAAGGGGAAGGAAAAGGAAAAGGAAAAGGGGAAGGAAAAGGAAAAGGAAAAGGGGAAGGAAAAGGAAAAGGGGAAGGAAAAGGAAAAGGGGAAGGAAAAGGAAAAGGGGAAGGAAAAGGAAAAGGGGAAGGAAAAGGAAAAGGGGAAGGAAAAGGAAAAGGGGAAGGAAAAGGAAAAGGGGAAGGAAAAGGAAGCATGCGTTGCTTATGGTATTTGCTGCAACAGAATAATGGTATTTCTCACTTTCACAGATCTTTTACCTAAGGAAAGAATTCTCATATACTAATGCAATCACACTTGGAACCTTTGTTTTATAGTCTGATTCTGAAAAAACAGTATATTAAGACACACATATGTCTAATTCACCTTCAGTGAATGACAAATTTTTCTTGTATCCAAAATCTACTGATTTTTTTAATCTACAACAGCATTGTAATTAGTAGCATAACAGAAAAAACACAGGTATAATAAGACATTATCTCTCATCTCCAATAGAACTTTTTTTTTCTGCATTCATTACACATAGACATAGAACAATCCCTGTCCATCAATATTTGGGAAAAAATATCTTCAGAAATATTTAGCAAATGTTCCAGTACTCCATTCATCAACAGGAATAATAAACCACTGGATTGAGCTTTTTAAGGAATTACCAATTCAAATTTGTTCACCTATTTCAATGAGAAATTTAAATTCCTACCCTGCAAAGTTGTACTTGTATTACTATCTCTCATGAAGGAACCTAACAGTACAAAAAAACACAGGTCTTGGGAAACATTATGTGAGAGGCAGATGACATAACAAAAACACAGTTATAGCATCATGACTTTGTAATGTTATCAAAATATGTCCATCTCTACATCCTATTCAAAATGTTATCCTGAGGAAAAAGGAAAATTAAGCCAATTAAACCACTAATAATAGTTTTCCGTTCCTGTAGAAAGGCTGGCTGTATTTAACAGCATATTCTTTTATATTGCACCTTTTCTTCACCAGTGCTAAACTGTGCCCAAGTCAAATGACAATATCTGGTAACTGGTTTCCTACACTGTTCTCACTATCTGTGGCATCTGAATGTTTGGCTCCACAAAGTGGAAAATCTGCCTGAAGAATTCCAACATCTGTTACATATTTCCACTTCCTCAAATTATAACTTATTACTGCATGGTTGAATTGTATCTTTTTGCCAGTTTGAGGTCCAAGTGGCTAACAAAGCAACCAAACTTTTCTGAGGGAAAGCTCAGGAATCAGCAGAACATTATTAAACCAGGAAAGTTAAACCAATGAAAATATAAAGAAAAATTGTAATAGCAGTAATAATTATAGATATACTCCTCCTTAGGGTTCCACTAACCAGTATACAGATAGTATGAAAACTGTACAGTTTGAGCCTGAAATTAAGATTAAAATACTTGGCTGCAGATGTTTTATTGTTTATAAAGAAAGTATGAAGCTATAGAAAGTAATCTGATAATGAAAACACAGAACGCATACAGAGTAACAGAGACTACAAAAAACCCCACAAATGTTGAGAGCCTAAGGATACAGAGATAAGGAACTTGATTAAAAATATTAAGAAGAAGAAGAAAAAAAAGTATTCATTAGCCCTTTTGTTTTTGTGATCTAATTCATTTCACAATATGAATGAGATCTCACAGAATTGCCCCATCTATCAGGAAATAGGAAAAGAAATTAAATCCTAAATTCTAAGCAATATAAACAGCAAAATGATAATTAACAAAACAGAGCAAGCGGGTGGAAAAAAATTGTTTTCAACAATAGCTGACAGAAAAATAATGGAGGAGCAAAATCATGCTATATTAACTAGTTGTTCATTATTGACAAGAGTTTATGATATAGATTCATAACAAGATTTTATGGGAAGCTGTTACATAAGCAAAACACAGAAAGCAAAAATCACAGAAAAGACTTATTTCCAAGCGGAAATCGACAAATCCAAGGAAGAAAATGCAATTTCCAAATAAGAGTTTTGGTTGAGACTGACACTATCCTAGCTGAATTAACAGCGCAAAAAGACTGTAAAATCATCCTATAACTAGCCTGTGATAATGGGTAGATTCAAGTGAGGTTGGAAAACTGGTAAGGATTTACATTTTGACAAAAACTTGACATGGCTTTTTGGATCTCAGCAACACTAATTTCTAGTTTTGGAAGGTAAATACGAAGCAATACAGGATAAAAAGTCAACACAAAAAAACCCACAGAGCAAGGAAAATAAAATAAAATTTAAAAAAGCCTTCTCAGCACAGGAATAAATTACTCAAACTGAAGACAGGATTATAATAAATAAAATTAAGAACTACCAAACACTAAAGAATTTCTAAGGAAGTCTAACTTCATTTTTGGCAGAAAAGCAGCAGACCCTAAAAGACACATCTAGATGAACTATGATTAAGGATGAAAAGTTAGGTGCAAAGTGAATTAGATGAAAACGTAATAGGAATGGCTGATAGCAAGTACATCATTTTTGAGGGAATCAAAAAGCAATTATACCCACAGCAGCAAACTGCAAGATTTCTGAAAACCGAGAGGAAATGCCCAAAGAAGGGGACCTGAAAAATATTTTCAAGAATTTCTAAACCCATCACAGTTGAAAACTCATGAAACAGAAAAGTTGTGTCCACTGCATTCTTCATTTTTTCAGTCTGCAAGTCTTCAGGTTTATTTAAGTACCTACTACTCTCAATGCAAAAATTTGCTAATATCTCCTAAAAACGCAAATATTCAAAATTCTCTAAGAATCCAGTTTGCATATACTCTCTTCAAAATCAGGCATTAAAACTGATTTCACATTACTACCATTAGATGGGAAAAACACAGAACCTCTTTTGTTTACAAGAGGGGAAAAATAATCAAAGTTCAGAAAATAAGCATTATTATATAACGCTACACATGCTGAGTAGATATAAACACAAGAATTGAAATAATAGAAAATTGTGACTGTGGAAGTTGCTGACTGAAAGGAATATCTTCTCTGACTTACAAACAATCAATGGGTATAAAACACATGTACTTTTTACATTTGATGTTTTAGGAACACCAGAGTATCACTCTGGATGGAAAAGACCTTCAAGATCATCCAGTCCAACCACTACCCTAACTCTGTCCCTTGGCACCACATCTGTCTTTTTAGATGTCTCCAAGTATGGTGGATCACCAAGTCCAACTCCTGCCCCAGAACAGGACAACCCCAAAGTTCACACCATGTCCCTGGGCATGTTGTCCAAATGCTTCTATAATATTGTCAGGCTCAGTGGCTGCTTACCTGGGGAACCTGTTCCAGTGCTCCACCACCCTCTGGGTGAAGAATTTCTTCCTAATGTCCAACCTAAACCTTATTGGTACTCTTCACAGAAGTTTATGCAAAACACATCAAAACGCATATTTCAAATACTGGAGAAGGTAAGGTACCTATCACATTCCAGCAACTCATTACTATTCTCACACCAGTTTTCTGTTTGTCCACAAACTGTTCTTGGAAGCCTCATGCAATTAAAAAAAAAAAAAGAGTTCCAGCAAATGGAACTTCTGTTCTAACTGACCTTTTTGCAAATTGTTTTCAAAGGAAAGCTAAACCAGTACTTTTCTGAGCCTGTCTCAAAAAAAGGGCACAAGATTTCATATGCCATCCAAAAGATTCTGAACTACTATTTACTACAAACAACAACCAACATCATGGGAAAATGCAAAAAGAATAAAGGACTTAGGGATAACTCTACTTCAGTGTTGTTCCATTTACAAAGAACTGTTTCATAGTTTCACATAAAATTATTATTTAAAAAAAATCAATATGCAAAAGCGCAGAGCATTTAAGCGAGTTATTCCATTTGTGTGACACTTCCTGTACTATTCTGCCTCAGCAATTACATTACTAGCTCCTTTGGCTTCTTAAATAATGGGAAAAAACTCAGCACAATATATTCTTCACTGAAAGGAAAACTGCAGGCTACACATCTTTAAGGCACAGTCTTGAGGGTTTACAGAGTCAAAGAGAAGTCCAGCCCAGGAAAAGAACATGCATGCAAGTGAATTACAGCATTAAAGACTCCTATTCCTTGTCTTTCCTTAGTGATCTTTTACATGAATCAAAATGGAAAATCTGTAGACTACTAAAATTAAGGACCACAGTAAAATATATCATTATAGAATCATAGAACGGTTTGGGTTGGAAGGGACCTTATACACCATCTAGTTCCAACCCCCCTGGTATGGGCAGGGACTCCTTCCTCTAGACCAGGTTGCTCAAAGCCCCTTGTTCAACCTGGTCTTCAAGACTTCCAGGGATGAGGCATATACAGCTTCCCTGGGCAACCTCTTCCAGTGTCTCACCACCCTCACACTACAGAATTTCTTCCTAATATCTATACTAAAACTCCCTTCTTCCAATTTAAAGACACCATCTCCTGTCTTATCACTACATGTTCTTGTGAAAAGTCCCTTGTCAGCTTTTCCATAAGCCTCCTTCAGGTACTGGAAGGCTGCTGTAAGGTCTCCCCAGAGCCTTCTCTTCTCTGGGCAGAACAAGCCCAACTTTGTCAGCCTGTCTTCATAAGAAAGGTTATCTAGCCTTCTGATTATCTTTGTGACTCTCCTCTGGACTCCCTCAGAGCTCTATGTCCTTCCATATTCCCCTTACACATCTACTATTGCATCTAAGCATCAAACCACTACACAGAAAATTCAGTTGTATCTCTTTGATTTGTATGTCTCCTCAGAAAGAGATGGAGAAAAAGAGGAATTTTGTCAAGTCATAATTTAGAGATGGAAATGTGTGATCTGAGCCTCACTTCACATATACTTTAATACCCCCACATTCCTTAATGCCTGTTTCAGACTGTTTAGGAGACAGTAAGGCAGGGGACCATTAAGGTAATGAAAGAAAACTGCAAGGTAAATAAATAGATGGAAAATTATTTCTCATAAGTGAGAAGTGATTTCCTGCAGGTATCTAAGATTTTATTTTACTTTAATATGCAGATCACTGACTGTTTTAAAAAGAATATAAAAATCAACCTCAATATAGTCTACAATTTTAACACCATCCACTTTGAATAGTGTGAGAAATTTCTGATATGTCATAATTTCTAGGGCTTCTAGTGAAAACAGGTCACCTTTCTTTAATTTTCATGGTTCAGCAACCTTAATGAGAAAACTCCTTAGAATAACTTAGTCCTACACAGTAAATACTTTTAAATAGTACATGTTTACTTACTCTGTCTTTCTATGGTGCATTTTACTGCCTATGCTTTTTGAAGTTCTTGTCTCTGTGTCTTATCTATGCTGAACAGAAAAAGCTACTTTGATGTTTGAACAGACTACTTCTATTCAAATACTGGAAAACAGGGAAAGCTGAGAAACACTCTATGCCACATACTGAAGTACTGGACAACAGCATATTGCCAGTGATACCTGCCTCTGCTACAGGCATTCAGCATCCAGACCAGGCAATTGCTTAGTTACAAAATCTCAGTGATGAAATCATACTTCTCCATAAGTATGAGATATATTTAATGAACTTACACTTTTATTTAAAATGTTTGCTCTTTCCTGCTAAAAATCAAAGTATGCATAGCCTGTTGACCTTTCCCATGCCTCTTTTATCATAAAAGATTGCTAGCACTTACCAAAGAAGATAGAACTATGACCTAAATTTGGCAGTAATCTCACAAAAAGATAAATGTTATTGTCAGGTGTCTGGTTTGGTTTGGGGGTTTGTTTGGGGTTTTTTGGTTTTTGTTGGTTTTTTTGCTGGTGGTGGTGGGGTTTGTGTGTGTGTGCTGTGTTTGTTTTAATTATTCATACTTTACAAGAAATATTGTTCTAACTCACATGGCATCTCACTTCTAGCACAGATCAATACCTAGCTATATTGAAGAACTTTTACTAACTTGCTGTTATATGTGCCTTCATCTTCTGAGTATTAAAACATTCTATTCAGAAGTTCATTAATCAGGTTTTTCAGTATGTATTTTCATACAGCACATAAGTTAAACCACAAGATCCAGGTTGTTGTTCATTTTCAGGAGGTAACATCAAACATGTTTGTCTTTCAGAAAAAGGTAAGGATGAAATTTGGATTTTCCAAGTTGTAATAAACTCATAGGTGTTTTCCAACAACATTTTCTGATATCCTCAAAGGCTTGAAATGTACAACTGACACACATAGCTTTCCTAAATATTCACTATACGACAGGATTGATTCCTGGCATAGAGGAGACGAGTTCTCATTGTCCTGTCCTGTTCGTCAATGAAAGACAACCATGACCTTGTGCCCCATAATATGCCAAGAGAATGCCTGCTTTGCTTTTTGAAATACTGGTACAAGAGTGCATTTCCTTGAAAAAAACAGAAGTCCGAGAGATTGCTCCTCAGGAAGCATGAATTCCAGTGACGACCAATTTATTTGAGGGAATTGGTCCTTTCAACACATTTCCAGGAAAAGGGGGAAGGGGACCCACATACATAACAACGAACACTGAGGGAAGCTTCACTGAGAGGTCATTCAGTATATTGAACTAAACAGCAGATGAAACTAAACTAGAAAATAGACCAGAGCTTGCTTTCTTTAGGAGTGCTGGGGAAGGCATTTGTCAGAAGCACTGCTCAGAATTTTACTCTGGAGAAGTTTTCTGCAATTTTAACAATGTCATAAACCACAGACTTGTGAAGTTAGATCTAGTAAGAAGAGTACAGTGAAAAGACAGCTGACAGACCTGGAAGACAGTATAGAACTGAAGACAACTTGTGTTGATGGGCTGGTGGTCCCCTCCTTTTGATTATGATGTTACCTACACCTAGCCAGCATCCTGCAAAACCTCACGTTACAAAGATAAACTGCAGAAATCTGTCCAGCAGGAAACAGACCTCTTGAACTAGGCCTCTGTCATTTTCCCCTATCCTGCAAGATACAGCCTCTCTAGACGTGCATCTCCATCACAGGCACAACATTCTGATAGAATACAGCTTCCAAATCAGAAATGTAAATAAAGGCAAAAAATAAGCTAAAGACAAGCAGACAGAAACAGCCTTTTATCCTTCCCAAATGTCTCTCCTTGATTTTGTGAAACCAGAAATAAAACAGCAGAAAATTTAGAAAGAATGGCAAATGAGGACAAATCATATCACCTAGGTTGACCAATTTTAACTTGGGCTTAGAAGTTTGAAGGCCAGTGTTCGTGTATAGAACTTACATGGGCTGTGTCATTACTGCTATGCCACAATAAATTCTTTGCAGTGATACAAATGCTCGTAACTCTCCATGTGAAGGTGGATATGCATATACAATTCCATAACAGAATATTAATCAACTGGTGTATCATTTCAGCCATGGTAACTATTAGCACAGAAAAAAATCATTTAAGTAAAAATAAATGTTAAAACACAAACCATTCATTTAAGAATAGATGTATTGAAAAAAATAAAAAACATGCAATACATTTCTCAGATCTCTTCCAACAAAGACTGATGAGTGAACAAAATTTGCTGATATAAATCCTATTACACCTGGTAGTTGTACCTTAAACACTCACGCTTGTCTACTCGATTAGGCTTCAAAATTCCAGTTTTAAATTATGTTTAAAGATGATAAACCTTGATTGAGATGAAAAATTACTTGGAAGTTTGTGAACAAAATGTAAGCCTTTACTGAGATCCAAAGGGGGTGTTAAATTGTGTTAAACATCAACATGATGTGAACTGGGCACTGGGCACTGTGTTATGTCACAAGGACTCTCCTGTCCTACACCCCAGAATAGGGTCCCTTACATTGTTTGATTCTTCCCAGGTAAATCTGAACCTCTTGTATAGGTTTTCATATTTCTATACATTTTTGGCATGTGATGCAAATTTAACAGATATAGAAGCAACATCTTTTCTCAATCTCGAAGTACACCCCTAAAAAAATCTTCCAATAATTCTTCCAGATTTCATGAGATTCACTCCTTTTTAACATTCAGAAAATCGAGTCATACGAGTAAACAACACGTTTATTTCAGAAGTACAAAACATTTTCTTAAAATTCATTTTTACTTGCTTTTTAGGCAGAGCTTTATAGTAAGCATTAAATAACTGCAGTTCTGTGCAATAAACTCATCTTTCATGATGGAATAGATTTCTCCATACTGTTACATCTTTTCTTCTTACTGTTTATACACATATTTATATATTTAATACATATTTGTCCTAAGTGTTAATTGATATGGTCAGAACATTGACGTGGTCGTAAAACACTGTTGGACTTTTGATGTGTTTAGGTCTAATACACTTCAAGAAAATTAAATAAACAAACTATTACCCTTTCTGTTTTTTTAGTAGAGTCGCTGCTAACAACACTTAAAAGGTAGCTGTTAATACTGCGAATTGCAATGTAAACAACGTCAGGATGGCATTAGCAAATTATATTTTTATTTTTTTTTTTACAACTTACTAATTATTATTTAGCTTCAAGAACTGTACTTGAGTCAAACCAAGATGTCTTCAATAACAAACCAGATTTATTGTGTTCGATACTCATCAATAATTGATATGTTTCCAAATACTTGCCAGGCACTGTGCTTTTACTCAAATCACATTAAATGTGAGCCAACATAGGTTATTTAAGCATATGTATTTCTGAATACTATGTAATTTCTCATAGCTATGGTTTTTTATTTTTTCATGTAAGATTTCTATGGAATAAAAATAGGTTTGGACAACAGATGTTTGATCCACTACCTAAGAAGCCTCAAAATACTTGGACCAAAAATCTGTGCAAACCCCATACATTTAACTACATAAATGTAAAATAATTGCCTGTTTTCTTCAAGATTACAAAAAATGGCAGATGTTAAAGGAGTAAGTATTTCACTTTTTCTCAGTGTTATACTCTTCAATCTGTTCTTAGCAGATTCAAATGTTATAAAACACCTTTGATCCCAATAGATGAAGAGCTGTTATTTATTTTGCAATTTTAAATATCTGTGTTTACTGTTATACTGAGGACACAAGGTGAAAGATTTGGTTTTTTTAGTGATCAGGTATATTAATATTATTTCAAACAGAAAAGAGTTGAAACTAAAAGCAAACAATGGAGAGTTTTGCATGTGCACATGCATACCTGAGCATTGAGAAGTTCTTCACATTTGTGAGAATGCTTTTCAATTGCTTGTATATACTGTTTTTCAATAGCCGCTTCTTGCTGTTGAACTGTAGATTGTAGCAGTGCCTGCAAAAAGAAAGCACAGAATATTCAACAAAGATATACATGGGATATTTATGGGTAACAGCAGATCTACTAATACTTGTGTAAAAGCAGAATGTGGAATGCTGTTATAAATTTGGAATGTGCAACTTTTCAAGTACCTTTCTATGTAACACTACCTTGTTTTCAGTCAGGCCTAGAATTTTTTTTATCTCAGATTTCTTATACACAGTCTGCTTAAAAGAGAGCAGCACACAGAAGATAGAGAGGGAGAGTATTTCTGTTGAATACACTCCGTTTAGTGGGACCACACAAGAAGAGAAGTAAATGAAAGCTGCTGAAAAAAAAAAAAAAAGCCAGACATATTTCCCTGGCTGACAAAACTCCACATCCTCTCGGCACAGTGTAAGATCCCCTGGGCCAAGCATGATCTTCACGACCACAAGTCAAGTAAAAGCAGATGGAAATTCTGAGTAATTTAAAACATAAAAGAACACCCCCCCAGGAAGTTCACACTCAAATGTGAAACAGTGGAAGTCAAAGTGTGGAAAGTCAAAGTACAAAGACAGTAACCAAAAGATTATAAAATTAGGAACTCTGTCTGCTCACATGTGCATACACACGTGTGCGTTCACATGCACTTGGCTGAACTCTGTAGAATTTCCAGAATCTGAATGCAAAAAAACCCAAAAAGGAATAAAAAAAAATTGTAAGACACATGAAAAAACAAATTCCCATTTCAATATTAAACTCAGGCTTCCTTAAACAATGATGCTATCTTAATGCAGGATTTACTTAGGTCATGCTATACAAGTATTTTCCCTAGTATTATAAAATATTTGTCACTTTCTAAATATTCATTGGGCTACATCTACACCATGTAACAAACTACTTTTAACTAGTAATCAATATAGTGAAGTAGTTGAAATTACTGTGTAAGTTAAAACAGATGTAAGTTTTATAGAAAACTGACATTTGGCCCAGATGCAGACAAATAAAAAATCCCATCTTTCAAACAATATTTATTTTGGAGATGTATTTACTTCACAGAACATACACAATTTTAAATACTTATTTTAAAAAAACAAGCCTGTATTCATAAACAACCTTCTGCCAATTTTTTAACTACCTTTCCAAATTTTCCACTAATTAGCCTGTTAAGACAAATACAGTGCTCTTTAATTATCCTATAGTATGTCAGTAGTTTTCAGCACAAGTGCAGAAAGATTTAAAAAGTAAAAAACAGTGTTTAACATATAGTTTAATCAAAGTGTAAGAATATGTTTACTGATGTCTGCAGGGGATTTAGCTAACAATAAGTTAGCTTCCATAAAACCCAGTTTCTTTCCAACTAGATTTATTTCTTTTGTTGATATAAATTCAGGCAATCACAAAAGCTTTAATCTCTAATAAGTATAACTTCTGTACATTAAACTTTATATGCTACATTCTAGTGAGTATAAACTGGAATTGCCATAAATCATTGGCAAGTATATACTATGGGTTATTGTTGGGTTTTTTTTCCTGAACTATTGTGACAGTAATTGTTTCCTCTAACTGGCACAAAAGAAAAAAAATAATCAAATTCTGATGTTAGGGAAAGCAGTAACAGAAAGACCATTAAGTTGCAATGCCTCTTCTCAGGTAGCTTCTTCTTTACACAAAGAGTTGAGTCACCTTATGTAATTTGTTTTTTTGTTGTTGAACAAGGGCAGTGATATCTTTCTTATCCACTCTTTCTTCACCTCTGTCTCTCTTTCCGTCTTTCTCTCTCTAACCTTATTCTCAGCACATAGGGGTAACAAAATTTCTAATTTTGCTAAGTTTTTCCAGTTGTAACCTGCTGTTTTGAGAGTACGATTTTGCTAAGTTCTGCTAGTTGTAATCTGTTGCTTGGAGAGTCATATTGTTGTTTTTCCTTTTGACAAGCTTTATAATCTTACTCAGCTTTCAGTAAAGGTGTGATTCGTGAAAGTCTCCTGGGTAATGGTCTTACTCTTAGAGTACCACACAGAGAATTCCTGAGCTTTATCTCACCTAATGGGTTCTTAAGAGATTACTTAAGAGAGGAGGACTGGATCCAAATCTCCCTGGGTCAACCCCTACCTCCAGGGAACCCTAGCTGTACCCACCTTGTGGGACTTGACATGTACCAACAATCAATTTCAGGACTATGATGGCAAGAGGCATGAGTCTTGATGTGGATCTGTTCCTACATTCCTGTCACATCTTCTGCCTCACTCTACACTTCAGAGGGTCATAAAGGAAGAGGTGGGTTCAGATTTTCAGAATTTGACTACATTTATCAACTAGTTCTCTCTGCTTCTTGGCTATAGGTCTTTGCTAGAGCCCAACAGTCAGCTTTTTCAGACAGTTACTAGATCTTCTTTTCCATTTGTAATTTCCCTGGATTTCAAAAATCTGTCTCCCAATACCTTATCTAAGTTGTCATATCAGGGAACAGTTTAAAGACCAGTACCTTAGATAAATAATAACCTAAAGTGGTCTGCTTAAAAATCAAATACAAAGCCATGCATGACTATAGGAATGAATGGCAGCCACCATCATGGCTGCAGAATCACAGTTATGATCTTAAGTACCTCATCATTTGAACCAATACCTTTCCAATAATCAAAGACAGAATTTATAAGGCTAATATATATAATAAATATATATATAATAAATAATAAAAGTATATTTAAATATAATTAGAATAGTAACATCTTTCCTCTGACTCCTGAAGAGAAAACTAAAGACATCACAACAGCTCCAAGTAATCAAACATATATACGTTGCCTTTTAACATTTCCTTCTTCCCCATATCTCATGTTACTTACTCCTTTACCATTGCTACACTACAAAAAAAACATTAACTGGGAAAAACAAAAAAATCATGTCTACACTGACACCGTTTTACTAGGTTTGGTTCAGTTATAATTGATTTTCAACTGGGTATAATCTTCTTCCATAATGATGGATAAAATTTGGTCAGGTTTTAAGCCTCAGACTTGGATCTACAGCTGTTTTGGCTTTCAGATCAGAAAAATAAAATTATAGTAGAAAGTAGCACTAGAAATTTTTGGGAAAGAAAATGGTGCCAAATTAACACATCTAGTTTTTTTCCCTTTAAAAGCAGAATTAATTCTGAAAGTTACAATGACTAAAGGTATTCAGTGGGTTTTATTTCATTAAAAAAACCTGGGACAAGAATAAAATACCTCACATTATAACAATTAATCTAGCTCAGTATCCTCTGTTTCAGTAAAGGAACTTAAGTTGACAAGAAAATATAACAGGCAGATATGGAATAGCAAACCCTTAGGTTCCTTTCCAAAATCTATCAAGTATCAGATGGATTACAGTCTGATGTGCAGTTGTACTTTCTTCCTTTCAAAAACAAATGAAATAAATCATCCTATTCTCCTCTCACCTTATAAGGACTGAACCTAGTGGAAATTTAACCAAAAGGGAAAAGGTCTGCATTCTGTCTCAGTCCTGATTTTTCTTTTTTAGAGAACAGGGCAATAACTCTTGAACTAAGAGAGATCTGTTGATTGTAGCTCCTATACTAAAATTCGTATATCTGGATTCTTTTTAAATAAATAATAGCATAATTGTAGAAAGTGACAGAACCTTGTAGATCTTTAAGGGAGGTGCAGTGTGGAACATGTTCTGGTGTCTGTAAACTATAGTTTATTTGTATGGTAGTTTAAATATAAGAATTAAGTTCTATCTTCTACTTGCTATTTTACCACATGGAAGTAACCTGTATTCCCAATGCACACATACTCCATCACCAAACTTTCTTACGTTCTCTGTTCATTGTTTCTGGTCATATATACATGAAAAATACAGGAGAGGGTTTTACAGAAAATATTCACAATAGTAATAATGAAATAATAGAATAGTTTTGGATTGGAAGGGATCCTAAAGGTAATCTAGTTCCAACCACCTTGCCTTTGACAAAGACACTTCCCACTAGACCAGGTTACTCAAAGTCCCATCCAACCTGGCCTTGAACACTTCCCAAACCCTTAGGTTCCTTTCCAAAATCTATCAAGTATCAGATGGATTACAGTCTGATGTGCAGTTGTACTTTCTTCCTTTCAAAAACAAATGAAATAAATCATCCTATTCTCCTCTCACCTTATAAGGACTGAACCTAGTGGAAATTTAACCAAAAGGGAAAAGGTCTGCATTCTGTCTCAGTCCTGATTTTTCTTTTTTAGAGAACAGGGCAATAACTCTTGAACTAAGAGAGATCTGTTGATTGTAGCTCCTATACTAAAATTCGTATATCTGGATTCTTTTTAAATAAATAATAGCATAATTGTAGAAAGTGACAGAACCTTGTAGATCTTTAAGGGAGGTGCAGTGTGGAACATGTTCTGGTGTCTGTAAACTATAGTTTATTTGTATGGTAGTTTAAATATAAGAATTAATTAAGTTCTATCTTCTACTTGCTATTTTACCACATGGAAGTAACCTGTATTCCCAATGCACACATACTCCATCACCAAACTTTCTTACGTTCTCTGTTCATTGTTTCTGGTCATATATACATGAAAAATACAGGAGAGGGTTTTACAGAAAATATTCACAATAGTAATAATGAAATAATAGAATAGTTTTGGGTTGGAAGGGATCCTAAAGGTAATCTAGTTCCAACCACCTTGCCTTTGACAAAGACACTTCCCACTAGACCAGGTTACTCAAAGTCCCATCCAACCTGGCCTTGAACACTTCCAGGGATAGAGCTTCCACAGCTTCTCTGGGCAACCACTTCCAGTGTCTCACCACCATCATACTAAAGGATTTCTTCCTAATGCCTAACCAAATCTCTCCTCTTCAATTTAAAGCCATTACCCCTCGTCCTCTCACTACAAGCCCTTGTAAAAGGTCCCTCCCCAGCTTTCCTGTAGCCCCTTCAGGTACTGGAAGGCCACTATAAGGTCTCCCTGGAGCCTTCTCTTCTTCAGGCTGAACAATCCAAACTCTTTCAGCCTGTCTTCATAAGAGAGGTACTCCAGATACACAAAGATTAAAAGTGAATCCGTCTTAATTTTGTAAACTGGAATTTTAACAAAACAAAATAAAACTTAAAGTAAATTAGTCCAAACACCTGTTTGAGCTCAGACAAAAAGCTAACCTCAGTTATAATTTTCATACATGAGAATAATTTTGGAAGACATTGAGTTGAAACTAGATCAAAATGTCTTAATAGTGTCTTTATCCACAATCATGTTGGGGTGCCCTTAAGGGAATACACACCTTAATTATTCTATTATATGCTTTAGCAACAGTCAAGAGTATTAAGTAGTCCTGGAACATTATTGACAGTACTCCATGTACTGTGGGAACATCAGAAAGCTGTATCACTGCCTACAGACTGAAGACTGTATCGTACCCAATCTGAGGAGAAAAGTTTAAATATCAGAAAATCCAAATTATTACATTTTTTTTCCCCCTGTATTTCTACATGTTGTGTTATGTATAGAGTCATAGATGCTTTCTAAAAGTTTCCTCATCTTTGCAAAGATAAAAGTGCAATGGTTAAGATTTTGCCAAAACCCATAGCACAGACACTCCAGCCCATTTTTACTCCAAATCTATTTGCCCAGCCTCAGTGCATACTCCCTTAATTCTCCTGGCAATAGATACCACAGCTGCTTGCCCAGAACAGGATTTATTGCAAGGTCAAAAGCTAGAATTTATGAGAATTATTTTTGAATTATATAGACTGTTACCCCCAAATTAATCTCAAATTCCCTAACAGTAACAAATCACCAAATCTTTCTCCCAACTCCCGCTTTTTATAGGAAGAAAAAAATAGCAGAAAAAAAAAAAGAGGAAAACCAGAACAGAGTTTATTAACCCCTCTCATATCTTCTGAAAAACAGTATAAAAGGAATTCCAATCCCTGCAAAAAACAGACGTCTCAGATGTGTAGGATTGTTTGAAAATGTTAAACCAACTCACATGAAAGAAACACCAGTCAGAAACATCCATCATGATCTAGAGGCTGCTATAATGTAACTTAAAAATACTGCAGCAAAACCCTTAGGCAATCCAAAAGAATATCCTAAGAATATCCTCTCTGGCTTCTTTCCCCTGCACAAGCATCATTAACTTCCTTAAGTAACTGAATACAAGTCAATACATCAAACACCTTCCTTACTTCAAAATGACTTAGTCAAGATTGCAAAAACCAGTTATCTTAAAAAATAATACTACCTAGTGAAAAGGGAAGTTACACTACTTTTAGTTATATTAACATTTGAACTATATTAAATACCATTGTCAATTTCAGCATTAGTACATAAGAATTTCGGTGCTTCATAGCATCAGACAATGATCAATTTAATTTAGCATTCTGTCTCTGACACTAATTAATTTCTACTACTTTATTTAAATGCAATATATAATAAAGCACTTGACAAATAATAAAAAAGAGCAGAGGACATTATCAAAATTATTTCCTGACCCTTGAAGAAGATACATTAACTCAACAAAACACGCTATTTGACTGGTTGCATTATACCTCAGTTATTAGCTAGCACACATACTATATAAATAAAACTATTTAAAATATATTTAAAAATATCTTTTTCAATAGAATCCAACTTATCCACTTCAGCCCAAGAAACCACATGTTTTCATGGTGAGGCTATTATCAGTTGAGCCGCCCTTTGAGTGAAAAAGAACCATGTCCATTTAAGTGCTATGGAATACAGGGGGGTTTTGTAGAAGTGAATATTAACCAAAACAAAGGCAATTAACTCCTGCTTAACTCAGAGTCAGCTTGCAACTTACAGTGAAGCAGGTTCTAAATGAAATAAACCAAAATGTTGAGTTGAATGTACTGAATTGTTTCCACTCATAATCATACCATGCTACTACAGCTTTAAACAGCTTGTGCTGTGAAATTTTACATATCCAGTCAAAAAGTATTTCCTGTGGAAAATCCTTCTCACAAGTTATTTTTTACAAAAGGTCAACACATTCTGATGTGTCTGAGGAAGGTTCATGGTTTCACTAACCACTGTCCTGTTTACTGTGTGAACCGAATTTTAGTCAGGTGTTTCAAAGATGTAACATAAAAGGCATTTGAACCAAACACAAGAAGAGGGCCACATGGTTTTTGTAAAGTGGTATAACAACTTCAGTTTCATTTTCAACTACTTTTGGTCTACCAGTAATGATCAACAATTTACAGGTTGATTATTGTCCTCAGTTTATCTCCATATCTCAATTTTAATGCTATGTGAGTTTAAACTATGTATTTTCCACAAAACACTGTTCTAGACAACTGCAAGAAACAAGCTGCAAATTCACTCTTAATCAAACCTTTCAATTATTATACTATTTAACACTATATTTACAGTTCTGTAGTCAGAACCACATATAATAAGTCAACCTTACTAAAAAGGGAGAGAAATCTTGTCATTGCACAGAATCACAAAATGGTTTGGGTTGGAAGAAACCTTAAAGATCATCTAGTTCCAACCCTCCTGTGTGGGAACGGACACCTCCCATTTGACCAAGCTACTCAAAGTCCCATGCAACCTGGCCTTGAACACTTCAAGGAATGGGGCTTCCACAGCTTCTCTGGGTGACCTCCTCTTCCAGTGCCTCACCACCCTCACACTACAGAATTTCTTTCTAATGTCTAACCTAAATCTACCCTCTTCCAGTTTAAAGCCATTACCCCTCATCCTGTTGTTACATGTCCTTGTAAAAAGTCCCCAGCTGCCCATCCTGTTCACAGCACTCCCTATGGCTGCCTTTTTTTGGGGGGGTCACCACTACTCCTGTCATGCTTGTGCCTCCTCAGCTGCCCTCATGAGAGATACTGGCTCCTGGTGTATCTGTGCACTGCCCTGGGACTTCCCAGACTCAAGAAACCCCCTTGTACACCTCAGTGTCCTGCTCCCCTGAAGAACACGCCTGCACTGGAGCCAATTGTCTCTGAGATTTTTTGCAATTACCGTTACAATATAAATATGCTTTAATAATTAATGAGACTTGATTGTGCCTTGCTGTTACCAGAATTCTGTAAGAACATTTTATAGGAGCATCAGTGTTGTATGTAAATACTCCTACACTGTAAAAATGACAAGGATTCTCTCCTTTTCTAGCCATCAGCTCTTTGCTACTAAAACCAGTATTATATTCAGACCCATTTTAATTCTAGTGCAACTCACAAATGGGCAGGCACAGAAGCTGGAAGTAAAATACAAAGAACTTTTGAAATTATCCTTTTATTCATGTGTGAGCCAGTATATCATCTTGGAGACTTAAAAAGCTAAGTTGGTGTTTTAAAGAGCTGAGAACTAGACACATTTCCAGAATTTTCCCTCCTTACCAAAGATTAACTGATTCTGGATTAACTTTTGTAATAAAATCTTATACATTTTCCTTTAATTAGAGGACAACCTTTCATAGGTTGCCTCTCAGGCTATTCCCAACACAAATATTTTTGAAGGCAATCTGATGGCCCTCACACATCCCATATCTTTCAAATCTGTCCATTCTTAAATTCTGGAAAACTGAAAATATCCAACCCCCTAACACTGAAAACTGATAGATAAAACTCTTATGGTAGGAAGGGCTGAAAAGGACTTGGTATCTTGAAGTTAATTTCCATAAAAGCAAACACACATGTGATTCACACAAACTGTCATTTAGAAAGCTAGTAAGTGCATAAAATAATCTAAATAAATAAATGCCATCAAATAAATACACCTGCCTGTAACCTCATATTCTTTGAAGTTTACATTAGAGGAAATTTTACACGGTAAGAAATAGAAACAAAACAGGTTAAAAATCTTAACTTGTCTATTGACAGAACTATGACAATTTGAGAACAAAAGCTTGATTAAACAAGCAGAGGAAAAATCCTTATGTTGCTTGCAGAAAATATCTTAAAATGGGATATGATCCCACAAGCACCATTTCCAAGATCTACATTTATTTTTCTTTACAGTAGTTAATTACCATGGATAAAAGTTTTAAAAAGATTATGACATGAAAGTCAGAAAGTAAACAATATTAGGTAAACACAAGAAGGAAAAGCTTGGCCTACACAGAATGCTAAGTTCTTTTAAAATTTGTTTTCCCATGTTTTTTAATACAAATTTTGTGACTGTGTTGTAGATGGTTTATTTGTTGAAAGGAAGAATGTGAGATGGTTAACAATGGCTAAGGTTTTTGAGGGTTTGCACTACAAAGTGTGGTGTCTGTTAATGGCCTTCCCAGATCATTTGCCAAGCTAGTACTCCAAAGGCAACCGCTGTAATTCTAAGGGTTTTGGTATATTCAGGTCCTTAAGACAGGAGCTAAAAACATGAGAGAAGAATTACAGATGCAGCCTTATTTAATCTTTAATTCCCTCTCAGTGGTGCGTAGATAAAAACCTGCTGAATTGCTCTGTGACTCTGCTTTCCAGTAAGTGCAGTTTGCTGAAACTGAGGAGGTCTAAAATGTGGACATGTTCTAAATAATCAAACCCAAAGTTTACCACAACAGACTGAGCATTTTTGTTTCGTTCTGGTTTTAAGTTTCATAACTGAAAATTATTAACCTACTTTATCTGAAGCTTCCCAAAGCGCTGAGTGAGAAAACATGTCATGCAAAATTTCAGGTCAAGCAGTTTAAGTTGAAAGCAACAGAAAAGACAGTCTTAAAGTGAAAGAGGCTGAGTAACCAGAACAAGCAGTACTAAAGAAAACTGCGTGTATCACGTGCTTATTATATACTATTACAATATTATTATTTGGAAACTGTGTTAACTTGGCAACTCATTTACCTTAAATTCTTCAACAATAATACTCAAGGCTTCATGTCCAGCTTTTCTCATGTCTTCTAATTCCTGCTTATGCTTCTCCTGTACAAAAACATGGGAAGATTATACACAACACATGCACCTGACATAACACTTTTAATTAGAAGTGGAGCCCTTTTCTTAGATCTTTTAGCTGAATTGCTTTCTAAATAACTTCAGTTTCAGTGAACCATTATTAGCATAAAGAGTTCAAACAGGGTTCTTTGTTAACATCCAAAGAAATGCAGGGCATGTGTTTGTGAATACCGGGAAGTTTAACACCTCTCAACACAGTACTAAGTAAGACATGTGATAAGGGGATTTGTCACATCTGATAGGGAAGAAGAGTAAAGACCTCGAATTTACTTTATTTCACTATATGTACTTACCCTTAAGTCGATTTATTTTTCTACTAACTTTATGAGAGGCAGTCTGTCTTAAATTATTGGAGAAAAGCTCATTCCACCCACAGACTCTGCCCAGATTCCCTACTAACTTTCTGCTCTGGCATGCCTGGACATGTCATACATATTGTAGCAGCAATAAGTGAGTTTTCATGTAAGAAGAGAAGGTATTTGCTTTCTCACTTTCTTCTCATCTAACCCAAAGCAACAGCAATTCTTCTTATTGTCAAAAGTGGACGCTTAGTAAAGATATTTTTTTGTCAGTGCTCCTAATATACATCAAAAACAGCATCAAGAAAATACTTGATACTGCAAATTAGGACCACCAAACACAGCCACCTGAAAAGGAAGCAAATGGCTACGTATCAAAGTGTCTTTTGATAAAAATCAGCAGTAAATGCTACAATAATTTCATAATCCCAGTTCTATAGCACGCATAACTAACACAAAAAACCTCCAAAGTTTTAAAAAGAGATTAAGGAATTTATATCACATCCATTGAAATAATGATATTTTGTCCACAGATGTTTTTCCCCTGCATGGGGACAAGGCCTGGGATGTGTCCACAGCAGGAAGAGGGAAGAGTGATTTTTCTCTTGAGATAAGAGCACAATAAAAATAATTAATTCTTCCTCTTTCAAAAAACTATGTTATCAATAATCACCATTTATAAGATTAAAAAATATCAGAGAAGTAATACATACATAAAGCAAAAGCCATTACTGCAAAGAAGCACTATGACATCACATTTATGTGTGGGTAAAAGATATAGAAGAAATAAAATCAATTCAGGAAAAGACTGCAATTTTTTGCCCACTTTCACAAATAATCAAATATGATCCTGTGTTTTGATGTCAATTGGTATTATGTGCTTTTTAAGTTTCACATTACGTATCCATAAACCCTGTTTAAAAGAAAAAGTCAGTAAAAACATTACCAAAAAATGGTAAGTTAACTCAAAGCAACGACCTGGATGAGGGTATAGAATGTACCCTCAGCAAGTTTGCTGATGACACTAAGCTGAGAGGAGTGGCTGACACACCAGAAGGCTGTGCTGCCATCCAGAGAGACTTAGACAGGTTGGAGAATTGGGCGGGGAGAAACATGATGAAATTCAACAAGGGGAAGTGCAGAGTTTTACATTTGGGGAAGAACAACACCATGTCCCAGTACAGGTTGGGGGCTGAACTGCTGGAGAGTAGTGTAGGTGAAAGAGACCTGGGGGTCCTGGTAGACAGGAGGATGACCATGAGCCAGCAATGTGCCCTTGTGGCCAAGAAGGCCAATGGCATCCTGGGGTGCATTAGAAAGGGTGTGGTTAGTAGGTCAAGAGAGGTTCTCCTCCCCCTCTATTCTGCATTGGTGAGGCCACATCTGGAGTATTGTGTCCAGTTCTGGGCCCCTCAGTTCAAAAAGGACAGGGAACTGCTCGAAAGAGTCCAGCGCAGAGCTACGAAGATGATTAGGGGAGTGGAACATCTCCCTTATGAGGAAAGGCTGAGGGAGCTGGGTCTCTTTAGCTTGGAGAAAAGGAGACTGAGGGGTGACCTCATCAATGTTTACAAATATGTAAGGGGTGAGTGTCAGGGGGACGGAGTTAGGCTTTTCTCGGTGATGACCAGTGATAGGACAAGGGGTAATGGGTGTAAATTGGAGCATAGGAGGTTCAAGGTGAATATCCGAAAAAATTTTTTTACTGTGAGAGTGACAGAGCACTGGAACAGACTGCCCAGGGAGGTTGTGGAGTCTCCTTCACTGGAGACATTCAAAACCCACCTGGATGAGTTCCTGTGTGATGTACTCTAGGTGACCCTGCTCTGGCAGGGGGGTTGGACTAGATGATCTCTCGAGGTCCCTTCCAGCCCCTAAGATTCTATGATTCTATGATCCACATTCTAACCGTAAAAATGTATCAGTAACACCTGTGAAGAGTCTTATGTTATATACAATGTGCAAGCCAGTTATCTGGGTTGATGCTGACTGCCAGTCCTCTGTAAAGCTGAGGTATCTTCAGAATTAACTTCAAGTCTGAGCCAACATCATAGAAAGTGACATACTCTTCCCTCCCACTCTGTCGTAATGCAAAAAAGGCAAACTGCAGTCCCTGAGGCAACCAAAGAACAAGACAAATTTCAAATTGGTCTTACAGTTTTGATGTATACTATTAAATCATTAAGACTCTTCATATTAGACTCAGTTCCTCCATTACGTCACAATTTTTCTTGCCACAAAAATTATCAGCTCTTTTTTTTTCTCAAAGCATCATTTTTAAAAATAGTAAGTAACATTTAGTATCATAATGATTCGGTTAAGAAACTGGCATCTTCTCGTTTGAAGATACACATTTCCTCCAATTCACCCAAGTATAGAGAAAAAATAACACCACTGAATGCAGCAGAAGACAAATCACTGAAACATTGAGTTAAACATTACAAGAAGCTATCCATAATGGCCAATTTCTATACACACTAGAGTGTGCTATTGTATATAAGATTGGTCACTCTCATGTGAAACAAGAACGTGAGCTCTTCAGAACTAAGACACAGGATTGCCTCTAGGTCTACAGCAAAACAAGTTATTTTCTCTTTGGTCATATCACCAATATCCCAGTGAAAGATACAGCTGAGAACCTAAAGATAAGGACAAGAGTTCTTACAGGAAGGAAAGATAGATTCCAGATTTTCCTTTAAAACCAAACAAACATGCAGTATGCACAACCATATGCTCATCACAGGAATCAAGGAGATACTGTAAGTTATTTTATACAAGTAAATCCTGCTGAGTTAGAACTGAGCTAAGCTAGAGCTGAGTGAGTGTGAATGGACCAGTTTGCTGGGAGACATTATGACTAATGTGAAAAACTCTATAGAGGAAATAGTATGAAAGAGCATGTACATGTCCAAAACTGAAATATAATTATAGTTCCCATACTGTACATAACTAAACTCTTCATGTACTTGCAGTGTATAACATCTCTACCCTCCTGCATTTAAGACATTAAAACTGTGTTAAGAACAACTACAGCTTCTATCTGCTCATTTACTCCAGAGGGCATAAATACAGACACTTTCCACTGTGGAAAAAAAGAAAACCAAGAGCTAACTCATATGCAGAACAATCTGTTAATTCTAAGTGTTTTTAGTATTAATCTACATTTTGCTAGCAGGACTGTATGATATGGTGAATAGCACAATACATTTTGCTCAGGAAGTCTTCTCTAACTGCCCTCAGGTTTCTAAATCATTATCATAGAATCATACAATACTTTGAGTTGGAAGGGACCTTGAAGATCATCTAGTTCCAACCCCCGTGTGGGAAGGGACACCTCCTACTACATCAGGTTGCTCAAAGCCCCGTCCAACCCGGCCTTGAATACTTCCAGCAAGGGGACATCCACAACCTCCCTGGGCAACCTGTGCCAGTGTCTCACCAGCCTCATGGGAAAAAAAAATTCTTCATAATGTCTAACCTAAATCTGCCCTCTTCCAGTTTAAAGCCATTACCCCTTGTCCTGTCACTACATGTAAAAAGTCCCAGTTTTCTTGTAAGCTCCTTTCAGATACTGGAATACCTGAATTATATAGACAGCTAATTCTCTGGGATAGAGCTACAACTGTGCCAGGGCATCTTACGCCCTTGATGTTTTCCTACTTCCCCACATAATCCAAATGATGGGACACAGTAGCAAGAGAAAACAAAGACGAGCAAACAGGGCTGCATTCACAGGCAAGCTGACAAAAGAGAAAGCTACCATTAAGCAACATAGTAAGTATGAAAGGAATTCTTACCTCCATCAGGACATTCTAATGCCTTCTATCTCAAGAGCATCAGTCCAGATTAAATTAAATTCCACCATTGTTCATAAAGAACACAATATTAACTTGCAAAGGTTTACCAGCTGTCATCAATCACAATTATATATACCACATACATTTATAAATATTTTACTATTTATGTATTACTCCATTATGACACACTGTATTACTATATATAAACACACATAAAAACACTACGCAAAGGGTCTTCCTTCTTTCTCTAGACAGGAAACTGACCTGCAGACTGCAAGAGGTCAGAAAGAGGCTGCAGAAAATTAGGGTAACCCAATGAGTAGGAAGTGAAGCAAAACTACCAGGAAGCCTGTGTGGATGAACAAGGAGCTCCTGGCAAAACTCAAAAAAACCCAGAGGTGTGCACAGGTTGGAAGCACAGACTAATGACCTCGGTGGGATACAGAGACATTGTTCAAGCATGCAGGGATAAGGTTAGGAAAGTAAAAACCCAGATGGAATTGAATCTGGCAAGGCATGTGAAAGCCAACAAGAAGGATTTTGGTAAGTAGAGGTGACAAAAGGAAGGCTGTGAGGGTGTTCATGCACTGATACAGGTTGCCCAGAGATTTGGTCAAGTCCCCCTTCTTGGAGATTTTCAAAAGCTATCTGGACAATTGGCTCTAGGTAGTCCTGCTTGTACAGGAGCAGATGACATCCAAAGGTTCCTTCCAACCTCAACCATTCTGTGAGCTACAATCACATTTACCAAGCTCTAATTTACTGGGTATTAATCACGAGGCTACTCATTTTTCCTCACCACCTTTCCACAGAAAGTACTAAAAAGAATTTGCTACTGTATTACAAAGCAACCAGCAGTGGAGTGCTTCACATTTATTTTCCTATCACAAGTGAACTCTTTTAAAGGACCCATTGTCTATAGTTCACTACAGCATATATGCTGTTATTCTGGCTACAAACTTTGATTCCTGGTTTCAAATATATGAAACTTCAAATGTCACAGTGAATAGTAATCTAAACCACCACTTATATCAACAAAACTATAATTGAACTAACAATACCTTCTGTGCAAAAAAATGCTAATTTTTCCATCTGCAGCTTTGTTATTCTTTACGAAGTCAGCAACATGTGTTTTAGAAATATAACTCATTGAAATAATGCATATTGAATTTTCAGAGTTGTACTATTAATAACAAATAATTATGTTCATAGCACATTCCTAGAGGATAGCTTTAGTCTTATGTGTGTTTAGAAACTCAAGACAACTACAAAGAAACCTGACACTCTGCTTCAAAAACATGCAGCCAAAAATTCCACTTAAGCATGAATAAAAATTTTCTAAGATTTAATACTAGAAGATGTAACAACTCATGGCATCACTGTATGCAAAACTCTAAGATTAACATACCTTTGACATTTTCCAATGTAATAAAAACAAATAGCTTTCTTCCTTCCTTTTCAGTATAGAGTAAGTTGAATGACATTGCAAACAATCTTATTTACTGTAAAAATTAACAGTAGAAGCAGCTACATCTTTATATTTGAACCTCCTTTGTCAATATCTGAACTACTTTCCTTGGTTACATCTGGATTCAAAGCTCAGAAAGCAACAGTAGCGTTAATACTTCCCTCTTCTTCCAATCTTGTTTTCAGAAAATCATAGCATCACTTAGGTTGGAAAAGGCCTACAAGATAATCGAGTCCAACCATTAACCCCACTCTACCAAGTCCAGCACTGAGCCACATCCCCAAGCACCACATCTAGAAGACTTATAAACACATCCAGGGATGGTGACTCAACCACCTCAACCACCAGGGCAGGCTGTTCCAATGCCTGACAAGCCTTTCAGTGAAAAAGTTCTTCCTAATGTCCAGTCTAGACCTCCCCTGGTGAAGCTTGAGGCCTTTCCCTCTTGTTCTATCACCAGTTACTTGTGAGGAGAGACCAGGGCCTACCTTTACAGCATCCTTTCAGGTAGTTGTAGAGGGTGATGAGATGTCCATCAGCCTCATTTTCTTCAGACTAAACAGCCTCAGCTCCCTCAGCCTCTTCTCATGAGATTTGTTCTCTAGGCCCTTCATCAGCTTTGTTGCCCTTCTCTGGACACGCTGCAGCAATTGTTAAATACATTTTGGAACACAAAAAATATTCCAAAGAAGAAATGTTGTCTCAAAACCAGCTGCTCAACAGCTATTTTCCCATCAAAGTACAAGCAAAGCAGCTCCAACATAAAGTGGCTACTGTTTTTTGTTGTTGTTGTTGTTGTTTTGTTTCCTGAAGACAATGAATGAAGGGTATGAGATGCACGTTAAATAAAAATGACAGAACTTGCAGGACAACCAGAGACAAATAATCATCTTTCATCAAGGTACCATGTATGTGACAAGCATTTAGTCAGAAGATGAAATTAACAGTTTGAGAAACAGCATCAAATCAAGGAGTTTGTGATAATACAAATGCCAAGACAAAAAGGTACTTCAGAAAATGACAGTAAAACATTTTATAGATTTACTCAGCTGAAGATCTGCAAGACAAGCTTCTGAGGACCATGCTGCCCAAGAGTAAAAAGGTTTATGAAATAAAAAGCAAACACTTGCCAGTTACACCATATTGCCCAACCCACAATGTAAAGTGCATCTACCACTTCGACATTTTCTTTGCATCCAGAGAACTGTTACCAAATTGTAAACTTCTAGGTTAAATTGTTGGTTACTTGTTTTATGTACCCGACAAATTCATAAAAAAATCTAAGCATGTACTGGAAAAAAATAAAAAAACAAACAAAACAACAACAACAAAAAAAAACAAACCCAAACAAAAAACAAACAACAATATTCCAAAGAGACACAAATTACATCTTTGCCAGAGACAACAAAAAAATTAATGAAGAAAGCAGAACTAACTACTTCTTCCTTATTTTCAGATACAATAGTAATACTCTGGTTCCCAAAGGAGAGGGTTTATTGCCTAACCTCAGAAAAATTCCAGCTAAAAGGAAGCATCTCCCTCAGTCCAGAAAAAGGTACCCAAGCCACAGAAACATGTATTTATACTTGCATAGTATTTCTTCCTATTCTACCAAGATAGATCTATTTAAAAATACCAAAAATGTTACACAGGATACAGCAGTGATTTACAATAATTGATGTTCTGATTCATGTAGCATTTCAAACACTGCATTAATCAGATTTTAGGTTTAGACATTCCTGGCCCTGCCCTTAATTGCTGATGTCTTTTTGCTGGCAATGAGGTAGGCCAGAATGGAGTAAAATATTCCAAATAATTCAGCCTGGGGAGTATCCCCTGGATTTGAGTGATGACGTTAGTGACTGGGAGTGGGCTATTATTTTTCTCAGTTTATGACCAAAGTATTCAGTAACCAAATCACACAATCATTCAGACTGGAAGGGACCTCTGGAGGTCATCTACTTGAACTTCCTGTTGAAAGCAAGATAAACACTGAATTGAGATCAGACTGAATAACAGAATTCCAGGCTGGAAGGGACTTCAGGGATCATTTTGTCCAACTGTCTGTTTAGATTTGTGTCCAGTCAGACCCTGAAAACCTCCGAGGATGGAGATTTCACAACCTTGCTTGCTGAAATGTCCCAATGCCTATCTTCATAATGATTTTTTTTTTTCCTTACACTAAGCTGCAACTTCACATGTTTAAATTTATGACCATTTCCACTCATCCTCCTGCTATGCACCTCTGCAGAGACCACCTAGCTCCATTTTTCTGACAACCTTGTATGCACTGGACATGTGCTATTAGGATCCCCCTAAGCTCTCTCTTCTCCAGGTTGAGGATAAGATATACAATATCCACTGCATTCCTCTTGTCCACAGTCTAGGTGTTTTATCACAGAAGGAAATCAGGTTGGTCAGGCATGATTTATCTTTTTGTTAATCCATGTTAGCTATTCCAAATCACCTTCTTCATGTGCCCAGAAATGGCTGCCAAGAGCACTTGCATCACGATTTTCCCTAGGACCAGAAGGCTAGCAAGGCTGGATCCATGTATCACCCTTCTTGTCTTTCTTCAACAGTCAGAGACTTTCGTCAGTCTGAGTTGATACTGAACTTTCTCACAGTGACAGTCAGCTCTTCCATCACCTAATTAAACTACTCAGCTCTCCTGAACTCTGTGGTCTGTCCTCTTCTGTGCTTTGTGGTCTGAAGCTGATCATTTTTATAAATTACAACTTCACCCTGTCTTCTTCCCTGCCTTTTTAATGAGTTGATATCCATCATCCATACTAGAGATTCAGCCACACAAAGTATCCCAACATATCACAGGTATTTTAACAATGTCATAGTTCAGCCTCTGCACATGGAGCTCTAGCTCCTCCTATTTGTTTCCCAGCAAATTCCCATCATACTTTGGAGTCTAGATAGAGACTTAGACATTTAAAGAGCATTCCCATGCAAAACTGCAGCATGCTTTTATATTGCTAACTTGTGAGCTGAGAGAAGGAGATACAAGCCAAAGAAAAAATGGTTTTCTCTACCTACTGTGAAACACCAACATCATTGAACTAAAAGCAAAACTACTTGCCCTAGAGGAGAAAAGTTACATTTCTGGGGGTGGGTGGCAAACTTAATTTATTTAAAGGATGATATAATTAATCTATTTTCTTTCTCTACACAAAGAAGTATCTTACATCACCACCATTTATTTATTTTTTTAATTTAAGCCTTAGCACATCAGATTAACATTCTGAAAAAGTCAACAACGACTGATACCCCATTAAGTTACTTATAAGTATTAAAAGCTATTACAATGCTGGGTTTTAATTGGTTTTGAGGTTTATTTAATTCAATTGCAAACTGAAAAACACATAGACCTGCTAGATTTTTAAAACTACAGATCATTAAGTTATGTCAGCTAATGCATTTTTTTTTAAATGTTACTCTTGTAGATACTGACCACAAAAGGCAAAGGGATTCATACAGATAAATATTCAAAATCTTAAATCTATAGTGGAAACAACAAAAATAAGATATATACCTGTGCTTTTTAAATTATACTCTAAGAGGAATATAACTTAGGATTCTTGACAGTGATTTATTTGTTTTATTTCTTTCATGCACTCCATTTATTTCTCAAGCTTGATGGTATCAAGACTTCAAAAAGCAAAGTTGCTGTGAGGAAGTGTTTTTGAGAAACAATACAATTTCTCCATTAAAGGACTCAGCCTTTTTACAAGCAAAGTAACAGGTTATTAATTGAAGGATGAAACAAAGTTGTGGACAATGTGGGAAAAAGAGATTTAAGTCAAATCTGACCTGCTGAAAGTTTTATTTACTTCTATTGAAGCTCTGTGTTCGTCTGCAAAGAACTTTCCCAGGATAGGAAGCCTTCAATAAGGAAGGAACTCAAAAAAATCCAAAAAACCAAACTCCTGCCTAGCAATTTCTCACCTGCCCAAAAAAGGCACAGACATAAAGGGACATGAACAGAATTAACATGGATGAAATTTATTTTTTTGTTGTCTTAGACCCTTTCTTTTCTTCATTGTCTCAATTTGAGAACTGCACTCCTGTCTGAGACCTGCACAAACACACCTTTGCAGCAGCGACTGACTTTTCCATTACTGTATCTAACACTTATTCAGTTTTCTAGATCTTTATCAATTTGCTTATATTTTTTTTTCTAGATTACACTCTTGCCCTCCCCCCCCAACTCTCTCTTTCCTTTCAGTGATGGCAACCATGGTTCTCAGTTTTGAATTTTTTTCTTTAGACAACAGGAACTGTCTCTGAAGCTCTCTTCTTTAAACTATTCAATATGTTGCAGTTTAAAAAATTAACAAAAACTCAAAAAACCCCAACCAAAACCCTAAAGAAAAAAAAAAAAAGGCAAGAACAGAGATCACAATTTTCCCCCAAATACATCAAGATTAGGAAAAATAGTCCCAGTAAGAAACCTCCCATTGCTGAGAAATTGCAAGGAAGAAGGAAAGGGATTCTAATTTGGACACAAATATCACTTCCTCTAACTCTGTAAACTAAGACCATACATACATTGCCCCTTTTGAGAGTCCCCTGGTTCCTGTCTACAAGCCAGCTGGCAAGGATGCAGAAACAAGCTCATGCTTTCTTCTTCATATGAGAAAAAATGAAATGTAAATAGATTTTTAAAGGCTGTAGTATTAGGACTGAATTTGATGGCAAGCTTTAACTGCATTTTACCTTTGTTTGAAACTTCTTGATATTTTACACTACATCAGATCTCCCACAAATTGGCTAACCCAGATGAGAAAATGCATGATCAAGACACATTCTTGTTCTGAGCAATTCCCCTCTTCAGAGGGGCACAAATAGTGCTTACAGTAAGGCTGCTGGCTGAAAGTCTTTTCATAAAGTGAAAGCAAATCCTGCTGGAATACAGCCTTCCTCAATCAGATGCATGTGGATTTATTAAGCATATGTAAAGGTTTTTAAAAGACTGGAGGCCACATTTGAAAACCTAAAGTAGTGCAGCACCCATGAAAAGTAGAAAATAGGAAAGAAGAAAACAAAAAATTGTTTCTTCCTCAAAAAAAAATACTATTAGGCTTCTATTGTGCAATGGAAGATTCATCAGCCATGACAGTGATTGGTATCCAACAATTTAATTGGTGGTGAAAGAATAGGAATGTGTTGAAAGTTTATGAAATACTGTCATGAATTGCAACATCTCTCAAAGAGCTGCTATTTTTGTTTAATAAATATTCAGTTCTCAAAAGAATGTGCAAGTAAAGACAGATAAACTTGATGTAAGAAGGGGGGCAAGTGCCACCAGACGCTCATCCATGTGAGAACTATCTCATGAAAATATTATGTGAAATACGAGATACCTTCAGACAAGTCCTGTCATCTTTGTTACAGGATAGCTACAATATCCTCTTTCTCCCTGCATGTGAGATGCCCACTGCATTTTTGGCCAAACACCATAAAGCCCTGAATAATTTTCCTCAGTTAACCCTGTCACCATATTTTTAGCAAGTAACAACAGTATAGGATATCTAAGACCTGCTGAATCTAGCTTAAAACAAAAACATTGAATGTGGTAAAGTGATACATAGCTCAAGTAAATCTTTCTAAGCAGTGAGTCCAAGTCCCATTCACTGGAGTTACTTCTCACCACTCCAGATGGATGCAGCTGCTTTCTGGCTGGTCATCAGGGGGTTCTGTGCAGGTAACAGAATTCCCAGTGGGCAGAGATATGATCACACTCCATAAGAAACCAAGCAATTGCTCTCCTCTAGTGACCAAAATTACATTTTTCTCTTCTTACAAGGGGGAAGTTTGGGAATGAAGCTGATCCAATGGAAGTGGTAATATTGAAAAATATCTAATAAAAAGTGGAAGACTCAAGAAGAAAGATGTGGAGAACAGCCTGTCTTTCCCCTCCACATAAGACTAAGAGCATAAAAGAGCATAAGAGTAAAATCCCTCTAGAAGCAGCTAATTTCATCATCATCTAGTACAGATTTTCTTGTGTTCAAGATGAAGAGTTTAGCACAATTCACTATTAAAAACACCAATGACAATTGCTAAATAAAAGTAAAAAGCATGAGATTAAATGCTCCTTAATGGAAACAAGTATCAAGTGTCTTCTTACTTAAAAAAGGAAGTAACTACAAAAATTACACTACTATAGAATTGTAATAAGAAGAGTATCTTCTTAGTATTTTTAAATAGTAATTATTAAATAGTACAAACAGTAATTTCTGGGGGAGGAGGTTTAGGGGGATCTGGTGGACAGTGCTACAAAAGCAGGCAACAAAACAAAACACTGCCTGAAATGGTTTAGTTCGTGAAGATGGAAATGGAATTTCCTTTTTCTTTATCACTAATAAGAAGGCTCTGCAATTATAAAAAATATTTTTCTAGTTATACAGTTTGAATATAAAGAAGGTCCAGAATATTTTTTTTACTACTTCTTGCTTATAAGCTCAAACTACATTTTCCCTTCTTAGCTTCCCTGAAGTTATCCAGCCTTATTTCAAACTCTCTAGAATATGAATGGAAATTTGCTTTTTGATTACACACTCACTTCTTTATATATGCTTATCTCACAAGTCAGACTATATTCTCAGCTACTTTGTAAACCTGGCACGTGAACTTGGATTGTTGGCAGTACATAAAAAAGGGACTACAGAATTAGTAGCTGAAATTATTATTAATGTATTATAATACATTAAGAAATGAAAAATTGCTCTCAATCTTTTATCACATTATCCTGGATTAATTTAAAGCACTAATCAGACTTGCATTTTTGTACCTTATATTTCTGGAAAGCAATGTTGATCATCCCAAACAAGCCAGAGGATGCTTTAATCTGTAATGCATATTCACCCAAAATATTTTCTGTCTAGCAATACATTTAAGTTATAGGTTTATTTTTAAGGAAGTGCAGACTAGGAAAGTCTGTTTTATCTCAACATCCCTCAGGTTTAAAAACAGATGTTCTAGTTTTCATTAGTATCAATTTTCTTTAAATGATAAACCATAGCCAAGAAAAGTAAAAAAGAGTTCTTAGTAGTTTCAGTACATGATTATTTTAAGTGTCACATGCTGTTCTGGACCTTTTAAGCCTTTAATGAGGAAAAAAATAATACAAGTCTCAGCAGCAAAACTTTTTTTTTTCTTAAGAACAGTAACAGTGAAGTAACTAGAAGTGTCACTATAGTTATCTATAAGCAGTATAAAAAAATAATTAAAAAAAATCACCTTCAGACTATACACTAGAAAACTGCTTTGATCTTATAAACATACCTTTCTATTTGGAGAAAAAGAAATAAAGAAAAAAAAAACAAGATGCAGCAGCCATTGAGTTATGTTGGTATAAAATTAGAGCTGATTTTAACCATCCCTTATCTCCAACAACTCCCAAACAATTTATACTTTGTTTCTCATAATTAGATGGTAGTTTTAAAATCTTGATATTGCTATATTTGTAGTCTATTGTGATGACTGCAGTAAGGAATACTTTACCACTGTAACTGCTTTCCCAGTATCAGGAGCTATACAGAATTGGCCCTTTACACACCTTTGCAGTAGTTTACAATACTAGTTATTTGTTGAAATTAAGATGTTCTGCATTTTGCCTACAGTTTACCCAAGTAAAAAGAGACTAAAAAGAGTAAAACTAAACTAAGACTAAAAAGTAAAAAGAGACTAAATCTTAAAATCTTAATAAGGAAGTTTCCAAGTTAACAGAGGTTACATGAATTAAGTTTGATGTATAAGTCCTATGAGTATTTCTTAGTTACAGATTAACCTCCAGTGTGTGAATTAGATTAGAATACATTTATACAAATAAAGTTGTTTAGTACTTGACAAATTATACATTTCAACTGATCAATCTGCTCCAACAGCAACTATATGATATTTGTATATATCTCATACAAATTTAATACAGATGAAGTACATTTGAAGATGTTTAACTAATAGGTTAATTAGACAATAACATTTTCAATATAGTAAGATGTACTCTGCAACCACTTGCAGTTTATTAATAAACTTTGAACCAACTAAGATGACTCAGAAGTTAAAAGGCCACAAAGGGACAACTCTTCAAAATTGTTCCCAAAATATCCTAATATTTGCTATGCATCTTATTTCTCCCAAGTATATAAACACAAAACATGAAAAGACTGTTAAAAGCACTGACTCATTTTGACTAATACTGGCTAAAACTTGTTTTATAATAGTGAGTAATGGTCAAGTACTCACAATAATTACATTGTGTCAGATGCTTTACATTGAACACAAACAGGGCTCAAGGAGATTCAGAGACACGGGGTTGCTTTGGTACTGTTCCCTGCATTTTTTAAGAAAGTGCACGGCAAATAACAGATAAACAACCTAGAAGCATTGCCTCAACAGTACAATTATCCAAGTTCTAGTTTACTCAAGTTTTGGAAGTTTTAGTACATTTTGCACATTTCCATTATTCCCCCAATAAGCCAACAAGACACTAGTATGACAGAAGCTAGATTCCATGAAAAAACTTGATGAGACAAGCTTGATGGTAAAGAACTCCTAATCCATCATTGTTAAATTGATTTGCATGTTTTACAACCATCTCAATCAGAATTTACATATTACATAGAAACTAGGAAAAGATGAATCAGCCTGAACACACTCACTGTGAATGCACAAATGGAAATAATGCAGTAGCTGTGATGGCCTGTGACACACTGAATGTAAATTAGTCAATGCATTTAAATAAATCTAGGATATGCTGGCATAAAACAGGTCAGGCCGGTCAGACAGAAGTCAGGACAGGAATCTTGGTTCCAAAAAAGTATTTTTACTTTCACATACTTACACATCAGAAAAATGAAACTTCTCTAAGCACAATTTCTTGCATATCTGAAAATCAGAGAGCCAAAGGAGGCACATAGTTGTGAAAGAATAAATGCTAGGCATGCTATGCAGCTGTAACTGAATACCAGAGTAATGAGGCAAATCAGGCATTCAAAGCTGGTAAGTAACAGCACAACACTAATATTTTTAAAACGAAATTAGCATATTTAGTCTTATATCCACTCTACTAATTAAACATCCTAAAACGAGACATTAAAATAATTAATAAGACAAGAATTTAAGACTAAAACATAAAGGCATGGGAGCAGAATTTTTTTTTCCCAACAGAAATAAAAAGTTTTTTTCCTCATACTGTGGAAAAATATTTTAGAGGACAGAAGATATCAAAACTAGGGGGTGGGGGAGAACAGGCCAAAAGATGAACAGCTCTGAAATTGTTATTAAAATAGAGACTTTGAATAAAAATGAGTGTCTGAAAGAAGAGTGGATAGAGTACCATGAAAAAAAAAATTAAAAGGTGGAGAAATAAATGTGAGGTATCTGGCACACACGTGAAAAAGAGGTGGGCAAGGAATTGTTGCCACATCCATAAAGACCTTTAACAGTTCAGCAAAAAAAAGATGCATTGCTATCTGTAAAAGTGCCTTTTCTGAAACCCTCCATTTACAGTGTTCCGTAATTTCAAATGCTGCTGTGACTTGTGAAATTTCCTGGAATCTCATTTATAAGTTTAGCAGCAAATACAGCAGATAACTTTTTTCACACCTATTTTTCGTTATTAGCATTCTGTCTCCTCTATGTCTGCACCTGAAACCAACCTAAATATTTTCTTAGAAGATGGTATTTAACAGGATGTAAGTCATATATTAGTTTTGTAAGAAAACTTACATTTTCTAGTACTCCAGCCACAAAAAGCACCTACCTCCAAGACCTGTTTCCAATCTCCAGCAGAACACCTTTTCCAGAATCATAAATGCACTCTTCTGGAAGGAAAGGCCAGGGAGGTAACAACAGAGGATTGCCTTTCATGTGAGAGAAGAGCTGGAATGCATGGAGCTCTGTCTTGGGGTAGATGAACAGGCAGTAACTTATGGGACAGGATTAGCAGACAGACCAGCATAATGGGTGTTGCAGCATCTGCCTGCTATAGACCAGATGGTCTACAAGAACATGATGCAGATGAGGTCTTTTTCAGACAACTAGAAGCAGCTTCACATTCACAGGCCCTGGTCCTCAAGAAGGACATGATCCACTCCACTACTTGCTGGAAGGAAAAGACAGCAGGGGACAAGAAATGCAGGAGTTTCCTGGGTCACACTGGTTACAACTCCCTAACACAGGTGACAGAGGAGTCATCTCTGAGGAACTCTGTTGGACTGTGGGGATGTGAAGATCAGTGGCAGTCTGCCTTGGCTGCAGTGACCGTGAGATGGTGGAGTTCAGGTGAGGGGAAGGAGCAGGGAAAAAAGCAGGATCACAACACTGAACTTCAGGAGAGAAGACTGTGGTCTCTTAAGGGGTCTTCTTGAAAGAATCCCATGGGGAATAACCCTAGAAAGAGGGCTCCAAAATTGCTGGTTGATATTCAAGGATTATCTCCTCCAAACTCATGAATGGTCTATCGTGATAAGCAGGAAACAAAGCAAAAGCAGCAGGAGGCGTGCATGGATGAACAACAAGCTCCTCACTAAACTCTGGCCTAAAAAGAGGGAGCAGAAGCATCACAGAATTACAGAATCACAGAATTTTCAGAGTTGGAAGGGACCTCTAGAGATCATCTAGTCCAATTCCCCTGCTAAAGCAGGATCCCCTAGAGCACATTACTCAGGGCTGCATCCAGGTGGGTCTTGAATGAGGAGGGGACTCCACAATCTCCTCACACAGAGTCTTCCAGTGGTTTGCCACCTTCATAGTAAAGAAGCTTTTTCTCATCTCTAAATGGAACTTCCTATGTTCCTGCTTGTGCCTGTTGCCCCTCGTCCTGTCACTGGGAACTACTGAAAAGAGTCTGGCTCCATTCTCCTTGCACCCTCCCTTTAGATGCTTATCGGCATTAATAAGGTCTCTCCTCCAGAGTAGAGTCCCAGCTCCCTGAGCCTTTCCTCATAACAATCAATCCCCCAGTCATCTCCGATGCCCTTGCTGGACTCTCTCTAGTAGTTCCCTGTCTCTCATGAACTGGGGAGCCCAGAACTGGATGCAGTATTCCAGAGGTGGCCTCACTGGGGCAGAGTAGAGGGGGAGAACGGCCTCCTTTGACCTACTGGTCACACTCTTCCTTATGCAACCCAGGATTCCATTGGCTCATGGATATCTACCACAACACCCAGATCCTTCTTCTCAGAACTGCTTTCTGCCAGGTCCACACATCCCAGGTGCATGGCATTCTTCCTCCCCAAGTGCAGGACCCTACACTTGCCCCTGTTGAACTCCATTAGGTTCTTCTCTGCCCAGCTCTCCAGCCTGTTCAGGTCACACTGGATAGCCACACAGCCCTCTGGAGTGTCAGCCACCCCTCCTAGTTTGGTATCACTAGCAAACTTCCTGAGGATACACTCTGTCCCCTCATCCAGGTCGTTGATTAATACATTAAACAAGACCAGACCGAGTACTGATCCCTGGGGGACACCACTGGTTACAGGCCTCCAACTCAACCCTGCTCTATTGATCACCATTCTCTGAGCTCTGTCACACAGCCAGTTCTCAATCCCCCTCACTGCCCACTCATCTTGCCCACACCCCCTCACTTTCTTAATGAGGATGTTATCAGTGTCAATCCACTTCACTTAAAATCAAAATTGTATGATAAACTTAGCATTAACATAAAGTTTTAATTCTTATATACTTTGCAAAGTGTTTGAAAGTTTTGAAGCATCATCTCCAAAAACAAGGAGATAGACACAACCAAGTATGCATTCTATTTTATACGTGTGTGATGTATAAGTCTAATATATAAAAAACTCAAAATGAACAGGTAATATTAATGAGAACAAAAATACGCTCATACCTCAGGATTAGGAGGGAAGAAACTAGTCCAAAATCTCAAATTTACTTTTTTTTTTTTTATCTTAACTGCTCTTAAGAGTCTTATCCTTGTAATTTGAAGCTTTATAATTTAAATGTGATGTTTGCACAGGTACTCAAATGAAAAATTCCCAAAACATCAACAGTTACAGAAATAAATGAAACATCATTTAATAACATCAATGATTGTACTCAGGTTACCAGGCCATTTAATCCCTGCTAGGTATTACTGCATGACTTAGAGAAGTTTCTTTTAATTATTATGTATTCATCTGCCAAAGTTTTCTTCAGTATAAGCTTCCTCTCTTATCTTTCTAAAACATCATTTAAACAGGGAGTCTTATCTGACCTGCTTTTTTTTACACACAAAAATATTATTCAAAATGCAATTATAGTGCCAAGTTGATTCGTTTTAATCATGACTTTTTGCAACAGGAATATTGCTAAACAAAATAAGTACATCTAAATCACTTTTTCAATACAAATTTTGAAGACACTAAAAAAATAGGTGGAATAGAAACAAAGGATTCCAAAAGAACACACTTTTGGTGCTTTCAAAACAACTATAGATTTGTTAAGTTAGAACAACAGATGTTAGTTGCCAAAGTAAAAAAAGACTATTGCAAAAAGAAGAATCACACCACATCAACTATTTTAGTCTTTAAAACTTCCAGAAAGGGTTGACAATGGAAAAAAAAAGTGCATAACCACAATGAGAATTTTCCAGCACCAACACAGTACTACTTCAAATGTGACTGTGTGGTAAATCAAAGAAATAGCAGAGGAAAAGTATGATCCAGTTCTTAGTGAATCATCAGAAACATTTGTCTGTAGATAGACCAAATGTCATAAGTCTTATCAGATGATCTTCCAAAGAATTAAGTTCTACTCAGAGCACTAGAAGCCAGATGCTATTTTCCTTTCTCAAATTAAATGTTCTCTCTCTGATTTGCAAATAAAAGAACATCACCTACTAAACAGGAGCATTCATTTCACTATAGATGGTTTTTCATTGTATCACAAATTGGGGTTTGGTGTATTTTGAAGGCAGCATTTATTCATTTCTGCAACACATCAAAATGGGACAGCAGCAAAATTTCAGATAAACAGGATTAAAATGGCCAATAATTCTACATTATAGCCAAAATCATGCACTATTTACTAGCACTACATGTCTTGAAAACATGCAGCACCTCACATTTACAGAAGAGCTGAAGTGTTAAAGGTTGGGATGAATATATGACTGTGATCAAAAAAATGAAAAAAAATACAAACAAAAAAGATAAAAATAAGACATATATTTGCACTTGCTTCCTTCTTGTCTAAATAAGCAAGGTATTAAAAGGCTAAGACTGCATTTATGCAACTTTGTGGTTGCAACACTGCACACAAGTAATGAAAAGTAAAATTACACTTCCCACAGTAGTTACAGGTACATTTTGTATGCACATAAGTTAGAATTACAGTGTATAATCCTTAATTACTACAAACCCTGAAATGGAAATCATAACTCTAATTTTAACAGAATTTAAGAATTCAAAGAAATTGCTGTTAACTTTATAATTTTATGTATAAACCCACTGCTGCCCTTTTAACGTATCTGGTTGTTTTAGTAACATGGGAAAAACATTAAGAACGTGGAAATACTACACACTCTATTAAAACTTGATTTTTAAAGCCAATTTTATTCAGACCAACCACAGAATTTCTCACTTTATTCTTTTACACAAGTATAAAAGTGGCAACACACCGTTGTCATCCATTACTTAAATGCTAACACTATACCAAAGATTTGGAATCCTGCCCCTCCTGATCAGGAACAGTGATTATCCTGCCCCTTCAATTCTTCCATTTTCAGTATTACCCAATTAAGTATAAGGCTTTTTTTCATACCTATGATAAAGAAAGTCTGAGTCTAGTTCAGAACACAATTCACTTCATCAGCATGCTAAACCAACCCACAGAAAATACCTGTAATATGCTTTATGTACCTACCCTGTCTTCAAAATATGCTTTTAATATGAAAAACCTGAAAACATCTTTTGAAACAATTTCATGAGAACAAAACAGTGGTAACATAACTGCCACCCTTGACTGAGGCAGAAATCAATAGAAAATGATAGAAAATAAAAATAGTTACTGGCTTAGTTGGCAAAGATTAATGAAATCTTCACTCAGAGCTAAGCACAGTAACTTAAAACCAACAATAACAGCAACAAAGTCTAATCTAAATATCACCTAGTAAAAGATTTGACTAAATGACTGGCTCTATCACCTCCAAACCAGTTTTTGAGAATTCCCTGTCACAAGTTCTGGAAGTTTATTAGTGAATATAAAAGTGTATAAAATACCACATGGTCATGTAAAAAGCAGTTAGAAACATCTCATGAGGCCTTTGTTTTACCTATTATACTCAGAGATTAACACAGAAATTTAATTTAAGAGGAATTTGCTCAATACACATGAATGTCAGAATCAGTTCAGTTGGAATAAGACTTCCAGATGAACCTGAGAGTTCCCAGAACTATGTCTGAGCCATCACTGTAGTCTGCTTTTAAGCTTTTCAAGTTAACAGCACTAATAACCAGCTGTTTCTGCTGGAAAATGAAATGCTAGTGAGATGGACATCTGTACAGTGTAGCTGCCAGACTCACTTTGTGTGTGGCCACAGGTGTTAACCCTGGTGTTGTAAGAGTCAAAAGAGAAAGACAAAAGGAACTGGCATTAAAAGCTGCACTAACAGAAGGCATCCGATATTCAAATTTCATGAAAGTAATTTTAACTGTCAGCTCTAAGAAGCATGGCACACTTTTCTTCTCTGATTTGATCTGGCTATATCCAGAAGACAACAAGAGGAAGTAACACAGGTTTCTCTACCAAGTGAAAATTTATGACCCTTTCATTGCCATTCCCGAAAACTGTAGTACCTGACTCAAACAGGTATGATACAGCAACATCAATACTTGCAAATCTCAGTCACATTTCCACTCCTTAAATACTTCTGCTCGAAGAGCGTTGTAAAAGTATTACAAAATAAAAACCACTAATTCTATTGTTAAGATTTTATAATGAACCTTTATTTTAGCCAGTATGATACTCCATAAATCAGAAAACAAACTTGTTTTTATAATACAGGTAGTATAACATCTACTTCCTTGAGTAGGATGTTACAAATATAAACAAGAAAAGAAACAGTATTAGATTATTATATTACCATAAATTCTACAAAAAACTGCAGCCAGGAATTAAATATAAATTATTACAGCAACTCTTGAGTACAAATCTGAAACAAAGAAGTAGGTACTTAAAAACCATCCACAGCAGAAATAAATAAATAAATAAATAAATAAATAAATCAGTGAAGCTGAATTACCAAGAAGAACCTTTTGAAATGTTATAAGTCTACAATAATTAGTTTCTCCTGCTACAACACTGGAAGAAAACTGAAAACTAAAATGAAAAACTTCTCTTCTATGTGAGGCTTCATACATGTATTTAATGAATGATGTTGCTTTTTGAAATTAAAGCAATTTTTATTCCAATGTCTAGTATCTCATTACACTTTACAGATTTTTATGCAACAAGAACTATTCCATATTCAAGTTAGCTAATGCTTTATAAAAATCACTGCCCATAGCTGCTCCAGAACATGCTAAGTCATACTGTTAAACACATCCCTGTGTCAAGTGTTTTTCTTTTTATTTGTTCTAAGTAGCAGATCATAATAAGCCTGAGAGATCTGAGGTAAAATAATGTACTTATGCAAATATGCTATTAAACCCACGTTCCCCACGAATGCCAGAGGGCAGGCTCTGATCTAAAGACCTTAGAAATTCTCTGAATTCAAAAGTTTTTGGAGCAGACCCATAGATACTTACTGAGTATTTGTTGGACATAAATAAAAAAAGAAAGATATTACATGAAAGAAATTACCTGGAGCTTCTTGTAATCATCCTTATGTGAAATTACTTCTTTTTTTTTTTCTTTCAAGAAATCCATTTCTAGAACACTATGTTTTTCCAGTAAACATTCTAATTCCTGTAAAGTTTACAAAATAAATTCTGTGAAGTTGCAAACTTTGGCAAATTCTGAAAATACAGATTCAATTATCATTCCAACTAATTTAATTTCTTAAGACTGTGACATATGCTGTAATAATATACAAAGAGCTGTGCAAGCAAACTCTGATTGCACTCCTTAAATTGAGATAATATTTTCAAAAAGTACAAAGTATTTAAAATCAAAGGCATTTCCTGGAAGTTATGTCCTATGAGGAGCCACTGAGGTCACCATGTCTAGTTTGGAGAAAAGAAAGTTGAAGGGTGTCCTCATTGCTCTTCCACAACTTCCTGAGGAGGGAAAGTGGAAAAAGAGATGCTGCTCTCTTCTCCTGGGACCCAGTCATAGGACATATGGGACTGGTTCAAAGCTGTTTGAGGGAAGGTTCAGACTTGACATTAGGAAACATTTATTTTCTGAGAGGGTGATCAAACACTGGAACCAGCTTCCATGAGAGGTGGTTGATGCCCCAAGCCTGTCAGTGTTTAAGAGGCACTTGGACAATGCCCTTCATAATTTGCTTTGACTTTTGGTCAGCCCTGAAGCACTCAAGCAGTTGGACCAGATGATTGTTGTAGGCCCTTTCCAACTGGAACTATTCTGTTTTAATTATTTCCATATTTTAATATCTTGTTCTGTCTTTCTACATTTGAAAAAAAAAAAAATTGCATATGAAATGTACTTTTGCAAAAGGTTTCACTAAACAGTCAGAAATACTATTACATACAGCCTCATTCATCTACCTACATCTCCAAAATGAATGCAATTTTTAAATATTCTGTGATCTTGCAGAGAGCCAGGATAGAAGCCCACCCAGCATGAACCACTAGAGAGGAAGGAGAATGACACTACTGACAATAAACTTCAAAATTATTTGCTATACAAAGAGCTAAGGATTTTTATTATTTCTTAATGCAGCTGTTTCTCCTACCAAACTCATTCCTACGATACATAAGCATTTGGCACCCTTTCAGTTGCTCAAGAACAACTATTTCTGCAGCCACGCAGGAAGCCAGCACAGAAACAAATGGCCTGCCAGATCACTGTACAGACATTCAAACAAAAGCACAACCAAGAGGGTCATGAGGAGGACAGAAAGAGTAGGTCTGCTCACTTCAATCCTGCTTCTCGACCCAGTATTAAAAACAGTTTTGAGATTCAAAGTCTTTGATTCAACTGTAAAGATGGAAACTGATTGTGCAACATTTCTTCACTTCAGAGCCTAGTTCTCAACCTATCTCCTCTTATAGTGTCTATACTTCCTTTTCAGCACTCTTCTACATACTTAACTTGTAGTAAAATCAATCCATCCCGCCTTTCCTCATCTTTGCCTCTACTTACTCTACTTTTCATTTCCAACATGTCATTTTTCTCCTTTCCTAGTACACTTTGACAGCTATCAAGGACCAGTATGAAGAATAGCAGAAATTAAATTCACTCTCCCATGCCTCGGTGACTTTTAGGTAACTCAGATACATAACTACAGGCATCGCCCTGTTCATTACTCTTATCATATTCAGGACAAAAGGAGTATCAAGAATTTAGCTAGCAGAGCTCCCAGAAAAGAAAAAAGAAAAAGTTCTATGTGATAGGGTCATAAAGACAGCCAAAGACACACTGAACTTCAGTGACCAATGCCTTCTAACAACATGGCTCCAAGCTAAAAAAACTTCTCTTTTTTTTTTTTTCATCTTTTTTTCTTTCCTCCTCTAGGTAAAAAAACAAACAAACAAAAAAAAACATTCCTGAAACTTTAGAAAAATTCAGCCTAAATAGACACCAAAAAAAGGCTAAATTCAACCAATTTATCTGGAATTTGGCTAATTTCTACAAAAATGCATTGCAAATCTCTGCCAGCTCCATCTCTGTTTAAATCCTATATAAATGCCAAGTATTTTAATTTTAAAAGCTATTCATACCTTTTTAATATTTAATTTTTCTTCTTCGGCAGTTGAAAGCTTGATTTCTAGGTTTGCAACAGCTTGTTGAAGGTAGCTCTTTGGTTCATTTGCTTTCTGTGTCTCAGCATCAACCAAAGCAATGTTTGATGTAACCAAGGTTTTGTCTTCTGTCACATTCAAAGAGGCAACCGGAATATCTGACTGAATCTAATTCATGCAAGAAACGAAACGGCAAAGGACATTTAAGATTCCAGTCGTGTCATTTTTCATTTTCAGATGACATTACAGAAATAAAGAACTGTAAATACTCGGGTTACATTTTTGAAACCACACTACTTTGAAATTGGCCACTCACATTTTCATATGTAGGATGTGCTGGCCAAAAAGAAAGCTCAACAATGGAACAGTAGTAATTCTAGATGGATTCACATAAATCCTTCCATCTCCCCAGCTGCTTTTCAAGAATACTTTAGGAGAAGGCTTTATTAAGGAGGATGCCACAGTTACCTCCACTGCCAATGGGGCCAAATACTCAAAAGCAGTGAAAAGAGACAGAAATGAAATGTTACTTCAGTGAACTGCAGAAGTACAAAAACTGAAAAAGTGGCTTCTACAATACACAATCCAAAACAGATGAAACACTAAGAATCCTGTATTTTCAGAAAAGCACAAAAATAAATTAGGTGAGATTTAAAATATTTTCTAGTACAATTAACAAAAGCAAAGGGTTTTTTTCCCCATCTTTAAAAGAAAACAAAAAGGCAAAATTCTTGTTTATAATGCAGCAAAGAAACTTCAAAGGAAAAAGCTAGTAAATTTATTTCAGCTGCCACGTCTTAAAAAAATCAAGTCAAAAAGCACTTAAGATTTGGGGAGGGGTGGTGAAAGGAGCATCTCAATATGGCTATTAAGAGAGGTTTGGCTGCTCTGATTCAAGCCATTCCCTTAACACCAAAATTCAGGACACAAATAATATACTGAGTTTCAATAAATATCTCTCAAAGGATTCAAAGAAAGAAGCAGGGAAAAAAAAAAAAAAAAAAAGCTGATATCTTGACTGTACACACATAAGATTCAATAAACAAAACATACAGAAAGAAAACTTCTGTTTGTACTCTGAACTCCCCTTCTGTAAGAAGTAAAGAGATGCTAGATGTGCTAATTCTACTTCTGAGTACTACTCAGGATTAGAGTCTGACCCTGCCAAAAATTGTGATGTTGGAACCTGAAATGTTGAATAACATGAAACATCAAGAGGCTCTGAAGACACTATTACAGAAGAACAGATTTCTCCTAACATCTTCCTCTAACAGGTGTAAGAATTTTTTACTATAGTTTTATGCCAACCATTTTCCTTTAGCATTATCCAAAAGTGCAAAGTATGATCTTCATTTCAAAGGTCCTCCTCTCAACTCCCTTTCTGCCTTTACTAACACTTGCTGATGTTGTATTCTTTAGTTTGTACTATTTCCTGCACTAAAACGAGTTTAGGGAACCACAGGTCTTCCAGTAGCTGACCAGCACAATATGAGAAAGACTGAAACGTGGCCTACAACTAGAATTATTCAGAAGTACCAAAGTCTATTTCTTTTTTTTAATAAGATTACCTAACCAAATGACTCTTTAGTTTTAATAAATACACCTCAGCCCTAGTATTCTGGAATATCCAAAGTGTATTTTCCAGGAAACAAACAAGCTAAAGCTGCTGGCCTAGTTCAAAGAAGAAAAGATACAGGTTATTGACATTCCACAGTTAGTCAAAATCAAAAAGGGTAGGATCTGTTGCAGCTGAAGGAAACCGTATTTTGGTTACCCTGACAGTTACAGAAATTTACTTAGCTAAACACTGTCCAAAAGGAAGATGAAGAGCTTTCAATATAGAAAACAAACCTGGCTGACATCAGCCAAAAAAGAAAACACTCTCCCCTCACAATAAAAAACTCCACAACTTTTGGATTTCTAAGAAAATATTTTTGGCACCATTTGCATCTGGGCACATCTCCTCCTTACTTTTTAATAGGCTTTCCCCAGGACACAGTTTTAAAGGCACAGGAGCAGGCCATCTGCCTGTGCCAAAAGATGAGCCAGCAGGGAAGAAGGCTGGCCTGGCTGAATAGAAAGATCTAGTTGCAACTCATGTCAAAAAGGAGAGTTAATGGCCTTTGGAAAAGCAGCAGGCCAAACCAACCAACCAACACAAAAAAAAAAAACGCCAAACAAAACAAAACCAAAAAATTCCACCAAACCTGAGAAGTAATGCAGGGGAAAAAATAAATACAATCAAATATAAAACTAAATTAATTTAATTGTAATTAAGTCAATATTAAAAAGTTAGTTCTCTATTCCTAAAACCACTTGAGAAAACATACAAGTAAGACATACAGGCACAGCTGTAATCTTTACAGTTTAACACTATTTTCTTTAGAGAACATTCCTACTGTTTCCTACTTTCATGCCCAGAACTATCAGCATGCCTTTAACTATTAATAACTCCTTAACACAATAATCTCTCTTGCAGTTTGTATCAAAGTAGAATGGTGATTGCCAGTTATAGGTTTTAAACATAATTTTTAAATTATTTTACTTCAAAGTCTGTATCACAGAAATCCAAGGACCTTTTGCTTTTAAAAGGCCATTCAATCTAAATTTGCACAGAAAAGACAGAATGCTAAGATATTTTAAACTTGCTGTTCCCATACTGAAACACAGAAATAGTGGGTTTACCTGTTCCTCCAGGACAGTTGGGTTTATAACATTGTTGGCTGTTTCAGTCAGTGCAGACAGATCCAAACCAAAGTCTCATCAGGGATTTGGCAGGAAGAAGGCACAGAGTGCTCAAGAAGAACATCAGGAGATACATGGACTTCAGATACTAATGCAGAAAATAAAAACAGGAAATACACACAATATGAATGAACATTCAAAAAATAATTCTGTTTTTGAAATGTATACTTAGCAAAACTGGTCACACTAGCAGTAAGTACAGTCATATAAGCTTATGTACCTCGTACCATCTAATTGCACTGAAGAGTAATTCCACACACAGTTCCTGTACTTTTGAATACCATCAACTTAAGGACATTCAAAATTGTACAGTCACACTAAATTTAGACTTGTAACTTAAACAGAGATTTGACAACTGCCACCAAAAGCAGCAGTTTTCAACTTTTTTCTCTTTTCATTCACTTAAATGTTCAGCTCTAGCATGCTCTTTAATCAGCTTAAGTCAACTCTAAAACCATACCTGAAATTTCCTAAGTTCTATAAATTTTAAAGGTAGAAAAATCCTCAACTCTCTTAGAAGATATATAGAAACAGCTTAGCAAGACACATGCTAAAATCAGTTCTGCTTTTTGTAAGAGATCAAAAGATAACTAAGTAAATAGATTCTAGCTAATAAAACTTAAGTCTAATTAACACTGGAGTGAGAGCTCTTCCATAGTAATTTCCATTTATGCCATAAAAATCCTGAACATCATTATCAGTGTGGTACAACAGAAACCTGAGCACTTTTATGAAAGACTCAGGCATAAATTAAAAGAAGAGAAAGTTTTGTATACATTTTTAATTTAACAGCAGAGTCCTGCAAGCTTTGTTGTGATCAACTACAGGTATGCCTTTGCAATAGACAAAAAAGCATATTCAATTGCTTTAGAAAAAGCAGCTTATTTTATTGTTACAAATCTGGTAAAATATAGAAGATGCCACTAGCCAGAGCAAGGCTCAGTCTGTCTCAGTATCACTGTTTAATAATGTGCAAGTGTGCATACACAGCTCAAACAAGTGTATACATTGGCCTAAAGGCACTCAAAAGAGAGACACTAATCCTTGAAGCCAGGTGCTATGTGTTCCATCTTCTTTACCTCCTAGTTCTGGGATTCAGGGTAACATAGACAAACATGCAAACTTCATCAAGCAAAAATAAAAAACAGACCATGAGACAGAAAAATATCAGGATGCTAACTGCAGCAATCGGAGATTTGGACATGGTCAGGTGGGGGGGGGAGAACCAAAACCAACAAAAACAAACTTGGATGAAAAGCCTAGAGGACAGTAAGTACTTCGGCAAACAGAACAGGCAACCAGGACAAAACAAAAGATGGGACACAAGTTCACCTTTAACAGTAAACTCTTCTCCAGAATTGGAAATCTGTCTTTTTAAGCTTCCTTTATCTACCATAAAATACCTGTGAGACCTTCCTCTGCTTCTAAATGTCCGTGTACAAAGGCAGCTTCCTATAACCATTATCTACAGTTAGTTCAAATGACAGCAAGATGACAGACAAGATTAAATTCTGCTTCTAAAAAAACCAATGAAGTCCCAGTTTTATGCTATCACTTTATATATAAATTATATATTTAAATTATATATTTATATATTTATTTATATATCACTTTATATTCAGTTCAAAATCAATTTCCAACAGATGGAAAACCAACTAAATGCTGTATCCAGCGACTGTGACTGAGCAGAAAAGCTATTTCTCATACTAAAACTGTCAACTCAAAAGGAAAAACCTGGCATGACACAGATCTTTGTGGTGTTTGCAGTCATCCTTTGCTGATGATCACCGTATGTTAGGCATAGTTCACATATGAACAAAGAAAAAACAGACACTGAGCCTAAATACAGATGAGGAATGGAGACTCACAAGATCAAAGCTTAAGGTATTCACATGTTTTGGAGTATCCAATACTAGATTTTTTTCCAGATAATACAGATTTATGTGGAACTGTCTACAATCAAATTGAGTTTTCAGTGATTGCAGTTAGCATAAGGAATGCATAGCTTTTTGAAGGGAAAGAAAAAAGAGAAACAAAAACCTACCTCTTAAGTTGTCAAAATAAAGCCTAGGAAATGAGGAGCAAAAACTGGTGACCACCTCTGAACACTGTGGTTTAAAATTATTCAACTAAATACATGATCTTGCAGAAGACAAGAAAACGTGGCAACTCTCCAAGGTATCTTTTAAACTTTTTTTTTTTTTTTACAAAGTCTTATTTTCACTTTCAGCAATGCTAAAGATTCAAAAATTAGACATTCCTAGAATTATATGTGTTGTGTCTGTAATTCAAGCTCTCTTAATTAATTCCTCTTGTGTATATTCTGGTGAAATTGCACTACAATTTTGGTTCAGCTCAAAATTCACTTACGAAGATGACCCCTCAATCATTCCTGCGAAACAGTTTCAGAACACCTGAAACAAAAACTTGCTTCAGATAAAATTACCTGCCTGGACTCCAACAACTAATGGACATTCAAGTCCACAGAACCAGGCTAATGCTACTCTGAAATAAAATTCCTGAAGGACATGTAGTATGGATACTGTCTTTTCAGCACCACTTTAGAGTACCACCTGCTATACACAGCCATTCTGATAATAATGACACAATATTTTTCCACATTATCTTGTCCTGATGCAAAATATCTCCTCTAACTTCTTCAGTTAGCAAGACAGGAGTCTGACAGCCCTGATGAATTTCCAAATAAAGCTGGTATTATTCATTCATCAAAGCTGTAGTATGATAAAGAAAAGCAGCACATATTCAGTTATGGGTATATGAAAAGTTCATATGCTCAAGAAGACTGAAATCAGATGCAGATATTGCTAAGACTGGACTTTAAAAAAAAACATGATAATTTCTGAACCTTTGACTACCCAATACCAAGAATATGTTATCATAGGTTTGTACATAAGAACTGACAAAACCATGCAGATTGTTAACAGAAGCAGGGATAAGGAACGATCTGCAATCTTGTTCATATGCAAGAAAAATTCTGTATCTTTACCCTAGTAATGAAGTTAAACAATTCTTAAAATCACTGGGGAATCAGAAATTCTGAAAATAAAACCAACAGGATGAAAATGAACTGTTAAATCAACATTCCACATGAGTTGTATGCATAGCTTTGAGCTTCAGAAGGGAAACGTTAGATATGAAAAATGCCACTGAAAAAATAAACGCGAATAACAAGTACTAAATGGATGTTATTTATATACAGCAACAAGAGATGATGTATCAGCAGGGCTCAGAGCAAAAGTCCATATGGTAATTGTTTTACATACTCATGTAGAATGTTGCAAACTCCTCGCAGCACATTTTCCTTACATGTATGTTTCAGTTGTTAAAAATAAAAAAAAAAAACAAACAAGGAATAAACCCCAAATTTTTATCCTCAACTACCCATCTTTGATGACACAAATCAATGACCTTTTAATTTATACTGTATATAATAACCGTATCACTGAACACTTAGAATACAATAGAAGGTTTAAGGTACAATAGGAGGCTTAAGACTGGTTTTGTGTATCCAAATTTCAGTGATCTGCTTAAATCCCAGCCTCACAACTCAAGCACAACTGTAGGAGACAGGAAACTAACATTATACGAGGCAGGAATTTCTATCAACTGTACCGTCAGGGCTAGAACACAGGGATCTACAGCCTGCAGAATGCTGAATAAGCAGCTGAGGGAAAAATAAACTAAAAAAGACTGCTGTCTTTACATATATCAACCAACTTACTTTTGCCAATACACAGCAAACTAGCACATGATAGAGTATGTCAAATGCATTCTAAAAAACATAAGTAACCAATACCCAATACAAATAACACATCATTGTCAGTGGAAAACAACTTCATTTATGAAAGCAGAACAGAATCTGTGAAAAAAACAACAAACATCACCTTTTCCCATGAATGAACACACAATTAAAAAATTTAATTCAACATAGACAAAGTTTTTCTGTACTTACACTGCTGTCAGCTCAATACAACTGTTAGAAGGGGTTACACTGCTTAAAGAATGAGCAGAGGGATACATTAATGGATAACAATTGACCCCCAACATGCCAATAATAAATATTTGGGGTGGTGTTTTCATTTTGCTTTCCTTTGTTTTTAAAGAAACTGGTTTCTGGAAAACTATCAAAATTATATCAAATAGTCAAAATGACTGTCTATTAAAGCAATTTGGCAGCTGTAAGGAAGAGAAAGAGTAATCTAATAAACATGTATGTAATCTAATAAACATGCACCAAGACAATCTTTTAACCATATGTAAATTCTAGATAAGTCAGATCTGAAAAGATATATGACTCATTTCCAAAGTAGCATGCCCTAGGTGTTATAAATATTAGCAAACAAAAAACAAAGCCATTGAAGAGTTAAATGAGACCGTATACCATTAGAAACAAAGACCTTTGAATGCTGCTCTATCACACCAAGTGAAACCAATTCCCTCCAATCTCCTTAGGGATATGCTAATTTTGTACTACTATTTCCCACCTCTCCACCACCCCTCCCAAATCAAGATGTGAGGATTCTGCAGAAAACCAAAACTTTTATGAAGCAACTGAAAAGAACCATTTCAAAACAACAGCTGAAAACATCACCCTTCAAGCCATGCACATCTGCTTCTATGTCTGCACACCAGTGCAGATCACTCTCACATATTGTATAAACTTCAAAACATCTGTTACTTCTACGCTGCAAACACAACCATTAGAAACACTGAACTCTTAGTTGAAACATGAAAAATAGACCTTGCACACATACATTCCCTCTGCATTGTTAACAAAAGTATATTAGAACAGGGAGAAAAATCTACTCCAGCAATTTGGAGGGTTGTTCTGTTATTCAAGCAGGATTTGAGAGCTCTCACCATCCAACCAAACATAAAACTTGGCAAAATTAATCCTAAGGGAAAATCAGGAGCTTCAAAATTACAAATGCTACTTCCAGATCTTCCTAGAGAAAGCAAGCATATTGACAGGACACAAAACATAGAAGATTCCCAAAAGAAGTTAACATATAAACAAATAAATAGAGCTCCTCCAACACACCTTTGCTCCAGGAAGTACAGAAATAATATTTTAGTCCATAAATAATACATAAAAACCTTGGATCAATACAGATTGGAGGCCACATATAAAAACTAACAATTCTTCTAATGTATGTGGCCAAATGATAGAAGAAAATTAAAGTTTTACCCTGTAAACAGCCAAACCAATGAAACTTGGGAACATGATATGGCTTCACATTAAGACATGTAAACTTAAACAGCTACATGAGTGTTACAGTCAGTAGAGACTTAGTCAATGCTGAACTCAACTACAGGGCACCTGAACAGCTCTCCAGTTCAGGGACTGATTACATTCCTGTTAAGCAAATGGAGGTCACATAGGTCATGTAAAACAGTGGAATTAAGGTGCTTATATCTTAGCACTGGCTTCCATACAGCTGTGTTCCTGTCCCCTAGTTCTGTTAGACAATGTGTTTCCACTACTAAGCATCTAAATAAGAAACTAAGGTAAGTAATTATTTCTTTCATTGAAGTATCTTGCTTATCAGTTGCAAGGACCATTCTATAGTCTAAAATACTTGAGAGTTACATTCTTAAATATAACAAAGTTATCAAGCTATCCCCACTAACATCTCTGAAGTCAGTGACACTACATTCAAAGTTAGATTTGGCCACTGTATTAAAAAAAGTCTCAGTCTAAATATTAATGTTAATGCTCAATAAATTAAATTATTTGAGAAGAGCATAACTAATTTTTTATTTCCTCAAAAAAGTTATTTTATGAATGCAAATAATAGAACACCCAGAAAAAGTGTATTTTCTTTCACTACTTGCTCATTGTATCATAATCATAATGCATATTTTCTCACAGAGTTAAGGTCTTCAGACCAGCCCTACCTTCTATTTCCATGTGTATACAGCACCCAGTATGATGGCATCATGCATTGGGCACAACAAAACAACGAAGGAACAGCCACATGGCTGGGATGAGGACAAAGCTGATGAGTCGAGACAAAGGACAAGGAGGGATCTTCACCAATTAAGGTCCTGGGCAAAACAGACTCAACTTGGGGAAAAATAATCATTCAATCTCACCCTAATCACACCCCCCCAGGACACAGACACACCCAGAGCAGGGCTTGCAGATGTTACCCCACCCCTCCCTTCTTCCCGGGCCCCAATCCCTTGGTTCCCAGTTTCTCTCCCTCCTTCCCCCCAGCGGCACAGGGGGACAGGGGATGGGGTTTGGAGTCACTTCACAGGCTGGGGGTTCCTGCTGCTCCTGCCTCCTCAGCAAGAAGGATTCCTGACAGTCCTGCCCTGCTTCCCCACGGGGTCCCTCCCATGGCACAGAGGCCTCCACCAACCTCTCCTTCCTGAGTCCTTCCCACCAGGTCCGGAGCTGCTCCAGCCTGGGCTTCCCACAGAGTCACGGGGGCTTCGGGAACAGCCACCTCCCCTGGCCCGGGGGCTTCCACAGCTGAGCAATCAGAGCCCACTGGCAGCAAATCCTCTGGCCACAACATCCAAGTCCAGGGGCCAAGTTCCCCCCTCCTGGCACCTTCAGGGAATGTCCCACCACGTTCCTCCATGAGTGCAGGGGCACAGCTGCCATCTCGCCATGGGCTGCAGGGAAACTTCTGCTTGGGCACCTTCTGCCCCTTCCTCCTCACCAACCACCAACACTGCTCTGCCTCTCCAGCTTAGCTCTTCTTTCTTTAAGTGCTTGCTCTGCTCAGCTCTTATCTCAATTTTTTTGTATGTTGACTGCTGAGGTGCATCTCTTGTCCCTCTAATGGCTCCTTGGCTGGGTTTGGAAAAGGGGGAGCTTCTCAGCCTCCCAGCAGAGCCACTCCTGGGGTCCTTTCCCTGCTGCCAAAAAAACCACCAAACCAGAACAGCTGGGTTCTAATTCGAATGTGTAGACATAAGAGAGAAAAAAATAAATTTATTTATTTATTTATTCTAACATGTACCATTCAGAATAAAAGCAGTGTTTTCCTGTTAGGTGAAACTGCTAAAGAAACCTAACAGAAATAAGTGCACATTCTTGGTAACTGTCCAGGGGGAAGGGTAAAGAATTGTATAATATTTCTGCTGTACGAATTCTTTTTTTTCCCTCTCCCAATTCTGAACTAGCAACCACAATTAGTAAACATTTTCTGATTTGAAGTACCCCAGAGAAAAGCCTATTTGCACATACCGATAAACATTTCATCACACTGTAAGTCTATTTAAACAGTGAAATCAATGTTCAAAAAGATAAGAAGCCCAAGACAAATTTCAAGGGCAAAATTCTCTGCAATCAATGCAGAAGCCCTAGAAATAATTTCTAATTTTTTCTTACACACTGAGAAATACTGCAACAGGTTGTATTTTTTTGTGTCTAACAAAAATAAGAAAAGGAAATTGATGACTAACTTACTCCTCTTCCATAATGTTCACTAAATCTTGTGTATGTATGATGGTATCACACTCAAAATTTATCAAAATAATCTCAATTGCACCATAATACATTCGAATACCTGGTATTTTTCAGCAAAGACAAGAATAACTTACATATAAATAACATTGGGCAGACAATTCAGTTATTTCCCTTACTAAAAACATTAACTTACAAGTCAATGCCTAGCAAGGATTTTGATTGATCCTATTAAAATCTTGACTCTTGCAATAAATTAATTTATTCACAGAAACATTTGCATGGAAAAGTCACGCTAAGATTTTATAGTACTAAAATATTCTGAATGCACAACATTTCTTTTAATTTTGAAATACTTAAAATACCTTGGTACAACCTAACCCAGTACTTCTGTGTCATGCACAAATCATGTAAAACCTTCCATGTTACTTAAAAATAATTTAAATTCTACCCACCTTATTAGATTTAAAATAGACTTCATGAGACAGACACTGCAAAGTTATATTAGATGTAATTTAATTAAGCACATCAAAACATGCTAATTACTTTCAGCACTATTTTTAAATAACAGTTAAAATTATGAGATGAGTAACAAACTTGCTTGGGAAAATACAGATTCCATATTATTTTCCTTTATTTCAATGACAAATAGAACTAATTATTCTGAAATGGATGAAAGCCTGTAGTGACGTAAATAAATAAACACAGACATATTTGATAAATGTGATTTATGGAGAGCTCACATTAAGACAAATCCTTTTCATGTCTAGAACTACAACTAGTTCACACAATTTATTTCAGCACAATAATATAACAGGTAGAAATCTTCAGTTCCTGACCAAAGAATAAGATGTGGATTGTTTTTTTTCCTAATGCTGCTAAAGAGATTTTTTTTTGGTTTTGTGAAAGGAGTGAAACCAGACTAAATTCTCACAACAAAATCAGTTGCCAACCAGTAACACTTCCTTCATCTTTTAGTTCTACTAATATTGTACATTTCTCCACTATCAATGAGCATTCATTCATTTATTAAAATCCAATCACCAGGCATTTATAAAAATTAATAAAATTAGCTCCATAATGTTTCAGCTTCTGCTTGAGATAAAAGTTGTGTAATATATGTTTGTAATCTTTAACTTTAAAAACTGCTTAAGTAAAAAAAGATCATTCCCCTCCTCACCCAAAGCTACTAAAAGACTTTATCACAGTCAAAGAAATCTAATCAAGTAACATCTTCAAGTCCTAGTCTTAAGTTTACTTTTTGTATGCTTTCTCAATATTTGTAACAGCCCTTCTGTACTCAAAAGTAAGAATATACTTTAAGTGAAGCAGCTTCATTTCCTCTTCCCATGAGATGCCAATCAGCCTTTGAACTAGAAGTACTTCTCTTTCATTCATCAAGATAGTTTAACTTCAAGAAGTGCAGCTTCCCAAAATAATTACTCAGGAACTTTCTTATGCCAGGTTTTCACTGCTATTTTTTTTATTGTGCATATACACTCTTCTGGGTACTAATACTTGCAGTGAGTACACCAGGATATAAATATAATATTAATAACTTTGTAGTGATTTTATCAATACCTGTAGGAAATGCTGCCCAAGCAATAGCAGGGGATGTAGTCTGCTTTTCACCATTTCCACACTCATAACTCTCTGCTGCCTAGAAACAAAAAAAACAACATGTTACATATTTTACAAAATGCCATAAATTCCTATAAAGAGTTGAAAATAGCTAAATTTCAAAATTAAGTCATCCAAATAACATACCTCAAATCCTCCAAAGTCATCATCATCCATGTTTCAACTGGTACTAGAATATAGCAGAAATATTCATTTTAAAACAAAAACAAAACCACTAAATTGTCATATCCTCTTTACTCATAAAATAGCAACAAAAACTTTGTGAAACCAAAATTATGGTGTTAGTTTTAAAAGACTCAGGTAGACAAAATCACTGTGGTCAAACGCTAGAAGCTCAGCAGTATTAAGTAATACATGCCCCACACTGCAGGAAATGAGTATATTTCATTGGCCAGTCTAGTAAGAAAAACATGCTGACTGTATGATAAACTAGGAGTCAAAAGACAAAATGATTCTATGATTTGTACTTCAGTCACATGACAGATGGTCAGAGACCTTCACTTGGATTCAACTGCTACCTAGCTCATCTCTGTGCTCTTCATAACCTCATCACCTTCTCAATTAGAAATTAGTATTCAGTCTTCCAGTCAAGTACTTCCTTTCACAGGTTACCTGAGGTCTTCCTAATTCACATTTCTACAATAGAACAAGGGACCTAAATAAGAACTTTTTCACATAAAGGATGCAAGGGCTAGAATTGCAAGATCTCTCTTAAAGATTTTTCTTATTGATCAAAATAAACGAAAAAAACTGGGTATTTTATGAAAGAACTTGAATATCTTCAAGGGAAAAGATAAGCATTGCCTATCACTATTGTCAAATATCTTTTGAAAACTAGGATGTAGAAAAAACTTTCCAAGATAGGAAAATAGAAAGATTATACTTTAAAGCTATAACTATTGCTCTCACGTACAGCAGCCAAGTCCCCAGTACCTCAACAAAAGGTAGTGAAACCAGCATATTTCTAAATATATTTATTTTTATAATATACACATATATATTTATATACATGTATATTTTTATATTTAAGTCCAGGAAGTAGGATTTCTGACCATCAGATTCCAAAATGAAGAATTTACTTCATTAGTAATGAAGACAACTCAATTTAATGCAAGCACAAACTATTATGTACTCAGTAGTTTTCTGTTTGAGATTTAAAATATAAAAAATATTTTCCATTGTTAAGTTGCTTTTCCAAATCAGCACTGTCATTTAATCCAAAAAGATTTTCTGCTTTTCACATCTCTCTTCTTAGCTGTCTGGCAACATCAACACAAACTGCAACTTAGAAAAAGATTGTGGTGAATTTCTGGAAATTTTTCTGCTACCACAGAGGTCCTTTGCTAGGTTTCATGTAGGGGCTGATTTTGATTTTACAAACTGATCAGCATTTTTGAGTTGTTGCCCTGAATTCTGTGGCATTTTGATATATTTATAGTTAAATTGCAGTTCTTTTTACAAAAATGCAGGATAAGTTAGTCAGCTAATTAAGGTAACTGAAGATACACATGGCTGTTCAAAGGGTATGACATGTATTTTAAAAAGTAGATATTCTTATACATGAATGAAAGATCATTTTAAAAAATAGGGTCTTTATAGAGTCTCAAAATGTTTGTAGAGTCAATTGACTTCAGCTAAAATACACTATAGGCTGGGGAAACTTATAACTGTGAAAGCATATGCTCAGAAAGAGAAGAACTCAAAGAGTTTGAAGAAAATCTCCAAATTCAAGTATTAGAATAACAGAAGGGCACACCTGCAGTTTATAACCACTGCTGAAAATTGCTACCAAGACAGACTTGAAATGAAACACATCTTCCAAAGTTTAACAAATTAATTTCCAAGTTCTTATTGGGGAACTTAAGTTAAATCACCACTCTTACAGTGCAAGCAGACAGATTTGATTATGTTAAGATTATTGTCCAATATTCATAAGTGGTATAGGAGCAAATTAACTTTTTAGGGACTGCAAGGTGTTTCATTTATTTTGTGTTTTTATTTTCTGAGAAAAGAAGGTAGTTGGGTATTTTGCTCATCAGTGTTAACCTTAAGTGTTCAGACATTTATACATTCCATTAACATTCAGCTTTAATATATAACTCAAAAAAATAACACCTGAATGCACAAATTACAGCAATGGAAGCTGTATCTCGAGAACACCACTTCTGAAGCAGACAGCAATGGGCAAACAACTGAGAATGTCAATATATTCACACTACCTACTACTAAAAGCCATTCAGAACAGACTGTTAAGTTATACAGGCACTGTGAAATGTGTCATTCAAGTAGCAATCAGAGCAGTCAGCTGGAGAAGGAGAGGCTTTTGGAAGGAAATAGATAGTATGTAAGTAAAAATACCTATCACATCAACAGGTCCTACAGGTTCTACCCAAAGTTACTTCAAAGGACCACAACACGTAGCAGTTACTTCAAATGACCACAGCAGACTTTCTCCCTGGGAAGCAAGAGACATTTCTCCCATCCTCTTAGAACTTGCTATGTCTCTACTGGAAGTACCTTCCATATTCAGTACAATGTTTAAAAAGACACATTGGAGAACATGTTCAGAGGAGTGCAACAGGAATTACAGCAATTTTGGAAAAGCATGCTAGAGTGGAGTGGATTTTTTAAAACAAAATTTAAAAGGCAAACAAAAGTATCTATAGAATATAAAAAACAATCTTCTAAGAAGTGATTAACTACTTTCATTTATCATCAAGTGCAGCAATGACATAAAGCAGTGAAGGAAAGAAGCCTCTGCAGGAAAAATGTCTGTTAAATACTATTGAGGATTTCCAGGAAGTCAACATAAACCCCAAAGCTACTTATACATAAAACAGAAGGGTTTTTTTATAAGAGAAAAAGCATGTAAGGCAGAAGGAAAAATGGAGAACAACCTGTTACTGAATCCATCATCTTTGTTATTACATTTTATATGCAGTTTTCCTAAGTTTGGTAATGAACAGAAGACTATTTTGACCTAAGATTACCTTTCTCCACAAATTTTAACAGACATTTCATGGCTGTAACAGGAAGATTAATCTGTGAATTATTCCACACATCATTTAAATGGAATAAATAAGAAACACACAGCAAGCAAGTCTCAGTAGTATCATTAGGTTTTTATCGTGCCTAACGGCTAGTCCTCCAATTTCCAGTTCTTTGGAGATCCCACAGGAATTCTAGGTGAAGTGTTTCTCAGCCAGCTAGGAAGGACTGTTTGCTGTTTGTGTATGCATTCATACATGTATACACACCTCTGTTTTCGAAGACAAAGCTAAGTTTCCAGTCTGCCAGATGAAATCCTTATTTGTTTATGTGACTTGTTTGCTGTAGGCAATTTAAAAAGAAAAAAAAAAAAAAAGGGAAAGAAAAGAAAAATCAGAAAAGAATTCAAAATTAAACTGGCAAAGTTAACAAAACACACAGCAAGCAAGTCTCAGTAGTATCATTAGGTTTTTATCGTGCCTAACGGCTAGTCCTCCAATTTCCAGTTCTTTGGAGATCCCACAGGAATTCTAGGTGAAGTGTTTCTCAGCCAGCTAGGAAGGACTGTTTGCTGTTTGTGTATGCATTCATACATGTATACACACCTCTGTTTTCGAAGACAAAGCTAAGTTTCCAGTCTGCCAGATGAAATCCTTATTTGTTTATGTGACTTGTTTGCTGTAGGCAATTTAAAAAGAAAAAAAAAAAAAAAAAGGGAAAGAAAAGAAAAATCAGAAAAGAATTCAAAATTAAACTGGCAAAGTTAACATGTATCACAAGTAAGCAGGTAGCAAGTCAGGACAGAAATAATTTATTAAGTTCTGACACACACTGACATAGTGCACTTAAAAACTCAAAGGCTGATGAGTTCTTTTCAGTCAGAGTGTTAGTGCAAGAGCTCATAGTAGGAGATATCTTTCCAAAAAGATGTTTCTTCTTGCATAAAAAGAAAAGCATGTTTTCTGCAAGAAGAAGGGAACAGAGCCATATGATGTTTTAAAAACGGTTAAGAAAAAAATTAATCAGGCCTATTTTTAGCTAGGAATCTTGCAATAGCCTCCAAAAGTACGAGCATTTAGCTCTAAATAATGTTTATGTATGTAATGTTAATGTAAATAATGCTACAAATTCAACTGATACCAATGCTGAAAATATGATACAATTTCTCAATTCCAGCACTTATTCTGATGATGGAAATGCATTTCTAGCATAAACAAACAGCAGAACTAGCCTAACACCTCACACAGAACTGCAACAATTTTGGAAGCAGCTTTTTTAAATCAACCATCTATTCCAGAATGGGCAATCAGACTGTTCTTTCCTCAGACTAGGAACATTATTTGTGGCACCAGAATAGGAAAGAATACATTAAGTGCTGACAATCTTCAGAAGGGTTTAAAAAATAACACAAAAAGACAAAACAGCCCACACAGTCTTACCATGACTAAATGTGGTCTCTTAAAATATGCCTGATACTGGAATTAAGTAACTGTAAAATTGGGCAACAAGAAGTCAACCTCAAAATTACAGATTCATAGAAATTACGGTTGGAAAATACACAGTAGGTCATCCAGCCCAGGCCATTTCCAAAACATTACAGTTCTCAAGACAGTCATGTCCTAAAAGGCTTTAGAAGCTCTCCAGTCACACTCCTGTGAAAAGCAGGAAACTTTTCACAGATGACAAATATGTAAGCCACTGTTTGTATGAATCAAATCATAGAACAATTTAGGCCAGAATTCAGACCAGCAAGTCATCCAATCCAAGCTCCCTGCTCAAAGCAGGGTCAATAGAACATTTGGATGAGGTTGTTCAAGACTTCCTTCTCTATGACTGATGACAACATGCAATGAATGTATTGAAGCACAGACAGCCATGCCTATCTGAGATGCTTGCAAACTTTCCAACACAAAGGTTCTAACCATGTGCTTTCCCTCATGGCTCTTCTGCCAGAACTTCAAGCACCTCTTACCAAACTTAAAAACAGGAAAAATTTTCTTCTTTTAAACCAAGTGATACAGACTTTTCTTCTAATCTATAGAAATAACAGCTGCAGGATAAGCATTCGGGACCTTAACAACTTACAGCAGCTAATAAGCAATCAGAATTTTTTTATTACAGAATACATATTTCCTAAAGGATACATAAGCCCAAGAAAGACCAAACTGTGAATGTATGGCATAATGGAAACTAAAATAAATTTAGAGCATCTGTAAAATTTTCTAAAAATAAATTTAAAAAAACCAAAATACTACATTTTTCAGGTCCTGCTTAAGTGTGTATATACATATATATATATATAAGAAGTGTAAGTGACATGCTTAAGAACACTGAGACCACAAACAGAGGAATAGTTTTCATTTATTATGTCAAAATAAACTTGGAAATTCAATTAAATCTTTTACTTTTAGAAAGGTGGGGGTTTACAGTTCTCAATTTTTTATCTAGGTTGTTTGGACAGGGTGGCTTTAAGTAATTTTTAACCACAATGTAAGGCAAATACAGCTTTAAAAAGTTAACTACTTTAGAAAGTATCATATAATATTATACAAACTAATGAACTGCTGCCACATGCATATAGCATCCTCATCTTTACATTAAGAAATGCAGACTTCGATTTAATGCTACATAAGGAAAATTTAAAAGCCCCCTCTTTTTTTTTTTTCCTGAAGTAGAGCATCTAAATCCCTGCAGGTATTCAAACTTATGTCTGTACATGCCTGTTAAAGTGGTTAGATGAAGGAACTGACAACCTGTAACACCTAAGGAGTAAGGCTGAGACTGAAAGAAGAGTATTTTCCTTCTTTACTCAGGCAACTGCCCTTTTATCTTACCATCAGACAATACCACCCCATAAAAGGCTGTTTAAGGGCTGTATGCCCTGCCCCTATCATGAGACAGTAAAAATCAGGCATCACCAAAATGCCAATGTTCTGCATCATCTTACAGTGTATATTCAGTAATAGAATGTGTGGGAAATCCCAATCACCATGAAGCAGTTTGTAGGTCAGTTCCCATAATAAAAGACACAATAATCTAGCAGTTAGCACCTCTGTTTGAACACAGAAGTATGCCCAACCACATATTAAAGAAAGAGATTTCAAGGTTATGGAAAAAAAAGAAAAATACAACACCACTGAACACATCACAACAATTTTCACCTGGGAAATGAGGCTGGGTCATTTCAATCCTAGTTTAAGTTAAAAGCACTAAATTAAGTACCTTTTTGATTCAAACAAACAAAAAACAAAACAAAGCAAGCAGATGCAAAACATAATCTATTTTAGGGTAGTAGTTGCTTATACTACAGCTTACTTAACTTTAAGGAAAAAATTGAGCTTGGCCCTTTGTAAATAATTCTTTCCCACAGCCCAAGTAAACAAATATAATGTCATATAATAAAGGAATCACAGAACTTGACTGTGGATGCTGCTGAGATGATTCACAAACTGAATTTGTTCTGTGATTCCTTTATTATATGACAATGACTCCAGTCTAACAAGGCAGCAAAAGTCAAATTCTAGAGCAGATGCTCAGAGAATTTTCTTATCCTATTCACCTTTGCCATCTATTCATTTACCCATTTATTCTGAAGAGTGTGCAGAAAGCTTCAGTGCTTACAAGATGAGAACACCACATTCAGCGATGTGACAGTAATAGTCAAGGATTGATTTACACAAAAGAGAATATGTGAAATAAAAGCCAATAGCTAAAACTTTCCTATGAATGCCACCAGTGAATTTAAGAATTAAAAAGTAAAACAAAACAAACAAACCCAAACAAAAACACACACAACCCCAAGTAACTTTACAATAACCAAAAGCAAAAATTCTTTTACCACTTTGTGCTCTTCTTGGGAGATACACCCTGGACCAAAAATCCAGATCCTATTAGCACCATCTGAGTTTCTATTATCCTCTGATATATTTCATACATAGCTTTACCAGTAATTTTGAAATAACACTACTTATATCTAAAAATGCTTTATGTAATGAAACAGTAGCAGCGAAAGCTGTAGCATTTCTATGTTTCATGTAACAAGAACATCATCTGCAATCTGCAAAACTTCTGTAACTGACTTCCCCACTTTTATTTAAAAAAGCATTTGTAGAAGAGCAAACCACAGCACATGATTGAACACCATTAAATATAACCTTTATAAGCAATGTAAGGGTGGCAAAGTTTCAAAAACTGCCTATCAGAAACAAAAAAACTCCTTGTTCCTTAGGGAGACATAGTCTTTATTAAAGAAATTAGAATAAAATCATTCTTTACAAGTCATATACTAGATGGAGAGGTACTAAACTACTATGAGCAAAAATCTCTGAAACACCACAAAAATAAGCTTGAAAATAATTCACAAAATTAAGTCCACAAGAATTTGTGGTTTAGAACTTGTGGGTCTCCTTCTTCAGAATATTTTGACTTTTTGAAACAATGCTTAAAGCAGGAATAAGTGATAAAGTACACATTCAAAGTACATTTCACTTTCCTAGACTAGATACAGCTTCACAAAAAAACAAAGCAAAAGTTACATTTTTACTCACAAGAAGAAAAGGGGCTGTGACAGCTCCTATAAAGAAGGTAAGTACCAGTTTTCAAACTGACCTAAGACACAGAAGAGAAAAAAAATCCACAGCCTTGTGTGGAAAATGCATTCAAGAATAAGCAATTCCTTAGACATATCCTAGAAGAAACTAACATCAGAAAACTACCAAAACAACATTCTGAGAAGTATGATCTCTGAAAAGCTGTTAAGAAATGTATTTGTAGAAGGTATAGTGCACTGGAGTAATTTTGAATGGTATTCTGTGAGTGACAAAGAACAGAAGGATATTACAGACTTTAAGCAAAATGAATTACTAATGGGGGAAAAAAAGGAGCAATATTAGATAGAAACTGCTTTTTACTCATTTTTCCTGAACTCTATGTTTATGTAAAATCACCAAATACATGGTGTGCAACTGGGAGAGAAGACCTTTCTTTTAGATCAATAAAAAGGTGTGAACCCTAGGCCAACATCTGAAATCCTACTTTGCTTGGGATTCAGAAATGCAGAGTTTGACTTCAGAGTATTTCCTGAGGTAGATCTACCACATGCCTGTACTATTTTTTATCTCTATACCACAATCCCTGGACCACAAAGGGATTCCATGTGTAACCATCAGTAATCAGAGGATAGCATCATTCAGAAGAGAAGACTGCAAGTGGCACAATGGTACTTTCAGCACACCTTTTCAAGTAAAATGCTGAAGAGAGAAAACATCTGAATGCTTTGGCTTCCAAATGTCTTAGTCACCGAGATCTACGCATGGCCAGGAAAAAATATCTTTTAAAAAGAAATTTAAAAAATAAAATGAAGACATGTCTAGCAAGACAAATTCTGATTTAATTCCAGAGGCTTACCTATTGACATGAGTAATTCTAGTAACACATGTATGTCATTACTGAGGATCTTTTTTACATTTTCCCCCTCATTTTTTGTCAGCTTCTCCCAAATTTAAGAATTTTCCCACTTAGAAAACACTAACTTCTTCATTGTAGATATTAAAAGATCAGTTCAAATAAAGCTTTTCAATGCTAGCAGAACAATCATATGACCATATTCTTGACCATGTTTCTTTGTCTCCAAAGTCTATAGATGCTTTCTCAAGTCCAAATTCTAAGAACTTCAGTAACTCAAGTCTGACACAGCTGATACCATTCAAACATGTTGCACCTTCTTTCTCATCCTCACCAAGCATTCCCTCCATCTATCCCCAAAAAGCCCTCAAGAAGTAGCTTGAATTAAATTGGAATTAAACGTTTCTGTTATGCACAGCTAGGCAGTAAAATATATGTATAGTTGATGGGATGCCATTCAGAAGTACCTGGACAAGCTGGAGAAGTAGGCCCACGGGAACCTCATGAGGTTCAATAAGGCCAAGTGCAGGGTCCTGCACCTGGGCCAGAGCAACCAGGGATGTGAATATAGGCTGGGGGAAGACATGCTAAAAAGCAGTCCTGTTGAAAAAGACCTGGGAGTATTAGTGGATGAAACCACCAAGGTGCAATTGCAGCCCAGAGGGCCAACCTCATCCTGGGCAGCATCAAAAGAAGTGTGGCCAGTAGATCCAGAGAAGTGATTCTGCCCCTCTGCTCTGCTCTGATGAGACCTCACCTGGAGCACTGCACCCAGCTCTGGAGCCCCAAATGCAAGAAGGATACGGACCTGTTGGTGTCCAGAGGAGGGCCATAAAGATGATCAGAGGGCTGGAGCACCTCTCTTATGAAGACAGGCTGAGGGAGTTGGGGCTGTGCAGCCAGCAAAAGACTCTGGGGGGATCTTGTAGCAACCTTCCAGTACCTGAAAGGGGCCTATAAGAAGGCTGGGGAAGAGCTGTTCACATGGGCATGTAGCGACAGGACAAGGGGCAATGGTTTTAAGCTGGAGAAGGGTAAATAAATTTGGGTTGGACATTAGGAGAAAGTTCTTTAATATGAGGGTGGTGGATCACCAGAATGGGTTGCCTAGAGAGGTGGTGGAGGCCCCATCCCTGGAGACATTAATGGTCAGGCCTTATGGGGCTCTGAGCAATCTGGTCTACTTGGAGATGTCCCTGCTTATTGTAGGGGGGTTGGACTAAATGACATTATAGGTCCCTTCCAAGCCAATACATTCTATGATTCTGTGATCAAAATCGAGTTCAGATCAATAATCTCTGTAACCCTGATTCAGATTAATGATAATCAGAAGCTCTGGAAATAAGTTTGTATTCTACAAGAAAAGACTTGTCATCTTACTAGGTCACAAAGATCCAACACCACTGGCCCTGCAAATGCCTGAGCAAAAGTGACCACAGTAGGCTAAAAACATATTTCAAGTATTATTATTATTGTACTAGAGACCATAGAATTGGACAGTCTTCTGAAATACAATGTCAGACGGTTCTCAGATTTGCACAGGGATTAGGACAAGATCCACAGGACAAAAGTCAGAATAGGAAAGGCTCTGACCACATACGGAAAGGCTGCCCTCATTCAGAACTCAACTGAACAAGGTTCTGAGCCACCAGCTTTAACCAGACCTGCTTTAAACAGAGACTTGGCTCCTTTCCATGCATGATCTATGATTTAGTTCAATCCAGAATAGTCGAGAAAAAAAAAAATTAACAATCCAAGTTGGAGATTGCTCTTCAACTGAACTGTACTAGTAACTATCAACATCCAGGATCTTTTTAGGACTGGGTTTCCTAATGACTAAAGAACCAACTTCAAGAGAGACACATAAAAGAGAAAGAGTACCTCTACAAATCTTCACTGTTGGAGGAGGGACAGAAGCAGCAAAAAACCTAATGAAATATTTCCATTATGAGTCCAAAGAAAAAATTTCTTACCTAAATCTCTGAACTCAAGAGTTGTTTCTTGAAGAAGGCCAAGTTGAACTTAGCATTAAGAAAAAGATCTTGACAAGAAAGACAAATTGGATGGGGATGTTTCTTCTCTGGAATAAAGAACTTAGTTCTAATTCAATAATTTGCTCAAAATCCTCCCTAAAAAAAAAAAAATCACACCATATAACTGTGAATATGCTATCTACAAATAGACATTTTTTTTTAAATAAAATTTTAACATTTCATGATGAATGAATGGCTTTTTTGCCAATCTTGACTATTTTGACAAAGACGGGCAGGACACTACTGTGCCCATTTCAGAAAGAGGAAGATGTTTTCTAAGAGGTCCCATACCCAGCAAGTTAGCAGTACATTAAAGTAATTTAAGTATCAAGTATGTGATGAGGGCATTGATAGCAAGGATATTACTCATCAGCTCAAAATTAAGCAAAAATTCTCTCTCACTCAAGAGGAGTTAAACTCCACACACACACGCACCCCAGCAAACAAACAGACAACAAGATACCAGACAGATTCTCCACTCACCCTATAACTGACTCTGCTGGTAATGTGGTCTTAAAGGAGCAAAGGTATCTATCCCTGCATTACACCAGCATGCACACAAAAAACCAGGTACTTCATAAAACATACATTGCCTCACAACTAACGTGCAGAATTAATTAGATGCATGAAGTTTATGAAATTTAGGCAATATATGCAGACAAGCCTCTATTCATCACAGAGTGTGCCTAACTCCAAATGTTCCACATCTGCCCAGTCTATTGGAAACTAATTGTTCTTTCTCCCATGTTTTTATTTCAAATTACAATTCTCTATATCCTCCAATAACTTTTTTTAAACTGGAAACAAATGAATGCCTTTGAAAAGAAATGGATGCCTCATAGATATTAATTTTAAAACATAAAAATACTTTCCATGTTAGAATACATTTACAAGAACAAAATAATAACAAACTGCAGTGGGTGTTTATTTATTTATATCTTTATATAGTGAACTTGCATATAACATACTTGAGAATTCATGGAATTAAGATCTTTTTATGTTCACAGAGCTTAATAGCTCTTGAACCCAGAACTGTTTAAAGAGAACTACTGAAATTCAATGAAAAATGACTATGCAAAAATGTTCCCTTCTGGCAACACTTAGAAAACTGGCAGAACATTCAGGTTTCAAAGACTAAACTAAGTCTAGAGTGATACCTTTTAACTACATTAATTAGTGGAAAATTACATAGTTGTTAGCAAAATTCCCAAGGAAGACAAGTTTTGCTTGTCAGCAAGAAAAAGGTTGAATATTTGAACATTGACCATTAATACACTAGACTTACATTCAATAATTGGAAAAACAAACAAACAAAAAAACCCACAACAAAACCAAACCAAAATAAAAACCCCAAACAACACAATGCATTTAACAATGCAAAGTTTTGGGTAATAACTATACATTTCTATAGAGATAAAGAAAAAATATATGTGAACGGACAACTAATTCAGTCACTTTCTAAAATATAACTAAAAAAAAAAATAGAAGAAAATTCACAACTATTTTCCTTCCCTCATTATGAGTAGTATGTTAGACTACTTCTATAATAAACCACTGTTTTCCCAGGACAAATAGTGCACAACTATAATTATCATAAAACATTTCACTAAATATGAATTTATTTATTTTTTAATCCAAAATGCCAAAATAATTCCAAGAAATTCAAGCCCAGTGCATTTAATGAGAGGCTGTCCATTACCAGGATGCTGAATGGGAGGTGCAGTCTGCCAGAAGACTAACTAAATTCAACTCTGCAAACTGTTTGTTTTCTTTCAGTCTTCCCCTACTTTTTTTATTTAGCATGTGGTTCTGTAATTCAAACCTAATGGCGGAACCAGGATTGGATTAATAAGCAATAACTATACAGTAGCCCTTGCTGTAACAAAGATACTGCCAGTGTTCTACTCTTCATCAGTTTTACTAACTCCAGATGTTCTATAGTCATTTATAGTTTAACAGGGTTAAAAATACAGATGCCTGCATTTACCCATAGGATCCAACGTTGACATAAAATTAAATACATGTTAGCAAAAATAAAAACTCTCAACTATTATCCAGACTTCTAAACTAGACACTGTAATCACTTCACAGTGTATTTTACGTTATGAGGACATGTGAACAATTTAAGCACTGCAGGTATCTGAAGATAATAATTTAAAATAAAAAAGTGTTATGTTTTTGCAAAAAACTTTGTCAACATTTGGGGTTTTTTTAAGAAGAATATTTCAGGTATGTTAGAAAGATAATCACTTCTGAGTGTATGCTTTACATATACCATGAAGATCAGCAGTAATAACACGTGACAAAGTCTGTGACAACTGTTTTTGAAGCACATTCACTACTCAGTAGTCTTGACTAAACTTTCACAAGCATCCACTTCACAAAAGCGTGTCTTTGATACAGTTTGAGACCCTTTCCATAGTCATTTTACAATGTTACTATACATTAGTGCTAACCAAACGTGCAAGAACTTGTCCAGAAAAAAAGAAGCCAAGCTTGTTAGAGTTCCCCATGTAACATAGAGAAACATCAGAAAAACTTGAGAACCCAAAAGTAGAACATAGCACAGGCCACAAGACTTGACTGGAAACCAACATTTCAAACTAAGTACAACTTTTAACTTTTCTTCGATCTATCATCGATCAGACCAAGACATTGGCTTTCACTCCAGCAGCTTATAAACTAAAAGCCAGTAGACTGTGGCGTATTTATCACATAGAAACTGCTTCAGAAGCTCTGCATTATTTCAGAAGTTGCACCCCATGGAAAGTCCTTTTAAAAGCTTCACTGGCAAGCATATGCTAAAATATTTTGTTTTCCATCTAAAACGACACTGAATTCCAATCCTCAGAGACAGGATTTCCAGGTTATTTCTCTCTATGCACACACTAAACTCAAGAACTGTAACATAGGAAAGTGTTGTTAAAGTTTTGAAAAAAGAATAAGCCTAGTGCAAATAAGTTGACTGTAAGTCTCTTCTCCTCAGAAATTTAAGAAAAAATAAAAATCACTGGCCTGTGTTCTACAGTAAATAAAAGGACACTAAACCAAATTCAAAGTATTTGATTTCCAGTCCTTTCCTCAAGCCCCAAATCAAGATAAATTATATCAATTCTATCCGTGTGTTCTGGCAAAACATTTTATTAGGAAAAATTCACCTTAAAGAGCTATAAGACAAAGTTCTAGCAAGTGTACACAGATTATCAGATAGCTTTTACCTTCATTCACCTTATTCAAAAACCTTGAGTTAAGGATTAAATTAATAATTACTTAACACATTCCTTAGTATACTTAGCATTTGTTTAGTATATTTATTTATAAGCTAACAGAACTTCAGAACCTAGAGCATTTACAGAAAGCACTGCAAGCAACAAAATCTTCCCATGCTACTGGATGACTGTTTTCAAACGGATCAAACTTTATAATCAATATTTTCCTGATTACTTTTTATACGTATTTATCGGTGTCCCCCATTCTACAAAGACTTTGATTGTAATTAGAATAATAAAAAATGGTTTGTTCTTATTCTTCACCTTACAACTGGTTGTTTTTGAAACTAATTTACAGCTAAATTATTTTTCTGAATAGATGTAGGCTTCTGCACTGGCAGCATGGCTCCACACCACCTTCTTATTGACCTAATAATTCTGTGCAAGAAAGTACACTAACAAAAATTAAAGCAAACACAATCAAGAAGAAGCACAGCATGTAAGTATTCTGCTGACCCTTTTGGCTCTGAAACATTTAAAAACAAACCATTCAATAGGCCCTCTAATGAAAAGCAGAACAGTGGCAACTTAAGAGTGAATTTAGCTGATGTCTTTACTTGTCAAGGGCATCTATACAGATTTACGTAGACACCAAGACTATTTCAAAAGTATATTGTCAGCATGGGCTTCTAAATCAATATTCAAAGCACTTGGTTTAGCAGTTCTGGTTTGGCAGTTTTTTTACCTCAATCTAAATTTGCCATTACCACTGCAAACCGAGCTAAGAATTCCTTGTCACATCCACTAAATAACTTCTAGGTGCAAAGTGCCTCTCAGGTTTTTCAGAAATATTAACAGAAAAGCACAGGCAATGCTATTTTCCTTTGTATAAAAAGCTACCTTTTTGCTGGCCTGGAAGAGAAAATAATTGACTAGCAATAAATAAGTACTTTTTACATGCCCCCAAATTGATGTTCAAATTAGTCTGGGTCCCTCACCTATCTACAACAACCTACCATCAAAAAAACACTTCCAAACCTTTGAAAGTTTTGTATTTTGAATCTTCACATTTTACTTGCAGGTTAGCTCAATTAACCAGTGTCATCCATTAATGTTATTACCTACTCTCTCACACACAATCATTCCCACAGACAACAGTTAACATCCAGATTCTTTTACTTGTCTGATCTAGATTAATATAAATTCTGAATATAAATTTCACCAACTATTATACAGAGGGATCTCTTCTAGCAAATGTAATCAGAATTGTTCATCTCTTCACCACCTAAAAACTTCATGTATCATTCACTAACAGTATCTTTTAAATAGAAGCTACACTTCTCAGAGCAAGACATGGCTTTCAGGTGCTTTTCAAAGGACACAAACACCTGTGGGAAGTAGATGGTAAAGCCTGATACACAGTAACTTAAGTTTGTTATGCTGTTCTTCACAGTTTCTACTTTGCAGACACCAACACATCCAGAAACATAATCAAACCAGCAACTTTATAGTTCCTTCCCCTAGTGCAGGGGCCAGCAGTCTGAAAAATAATACCCACATTTTTTTGCCTCAATACAGACAACTAGAAATTGAAAAGAAGTTTGCTCCTTGGACAAACTTTTCAGAGGACAAGAGCATGGAAAAAGAAGTGGTAGCTGCAGCAGTGATACTACCTGTTCACCAATGTCCTCTCTCCAGGTTTAACAGCTGACTAACAACACAACAATCTTCTGCACAGACACACATTAACAAGATTGACAGTCCTATGCATAAACTATCAGGAAATTGCTGTAGAGAAACGTGTCACATGAACCACTCAATTTTTTTTTTATGTCATCCCCCAGCCCCCAGCTTAGGACAATAGTTACCTGCTTCTACCACATACAGTTTTATTTTTCTAACAGGTTTCTTATACTCAATGTATTTAGATTCATATGTTTCACCCCATATACCCAAAACCATATGCAGATTAGGTGACTTTTCTGCCACTTTTCACTCCAGTAAGAAAATCGAAATCTAAACAATATATCAGTGGAATAAAGACTGTTGTACCTTGAATTATTTCAACTTAATATAATCCCTGGGGAACAAAAATAGAGCTTTTGAAATTCTCTTTTTCAGGCTGTTACAGAGAATCTGTTCAGAATCTTGTATATTGAGGTCCAATTGTTTATGAAGTTGCTGCAATGGGTTTTTAGTTTCTGCTTCTCAGATAAGGGGATTTTGTTTGTTTTCTAAATGAGAGTTCTCAGGGCTAGCTTAAGGAACCTGTTTCACTCCGCATTCAAACGGAGTAGGGAATTATATTCACTTTTCGCAACTGGGTTAAGAGTAGCAACCATTAACTGAAACTGAACTCTGCTGCTGCTTATGAGAGTAAAAGGCAGAAAACACTTTTCAAAGGGTCAAACACCCTCACACTTCCAGCTCATAATGATCATATTGAAATGTATTAAATTTCCATTATGTTTTCATGCATGTTGAAACAGATGACTGCAAATTGTATATTTTTCTGTTTCCATTTAGACCAACAGACTATGGCACAGCTGTGCTGTCACACAACAGCTCTTTAAAACACCACACTTCATAATCACACAGAAGCACAGAATCACCAAGGCTGGAAGAGACCTTTAAGACCATCAGGTCCAGCCTATGACCTAACACCAGAGTACAATTCTTCAGTATATAAAAAAAACTGAAAATAAGCCAATAAGCATTCTCAAACTTTGATATTGTCTGTGGTAATACCACTGTAAACTGCTATTACAGAAATAACACATCACATTCTCCCCTTTTTTAAGTCCTTTTTGAAGCAGAAGCAACAGCTCTAGTAATTAATTCAAAACTAAGGCCTTGAAATTAGTAGGTTTCCAACTGGAAGAATTTGGGGTTCGATGTTTTGCACCTTAACGTGTTCAGACACTCTATATCCTTCATTTCCAAAGGAAATAGTTTTTAATATTGCCAGCTCTTAGTGCCAGTTTTCAACTACATTCCATGAACTACAAGCAATCTACTCTCCAATACAGATTGCATTGCCCTGTACAGAATCTGCCTTATAATCCAAAAGAAAGATTAACAGGAGTCATCATTTGAAACCACCCCTGCTACTAGCAGAATTATTTTCACTACTTTTTTCATCCTTTTTTTCCCAAAACAAACAAACAAAAAGCCCTAACATTTTTTATTGCATAGTCAGCTAAAATCAGTTTACATACGTGCACAAAACTCTGTCATCTGTTCCAGAAGGACTGCTCTAAAATAAGAGAAGAAATATTCCTGAAGTCTAAAGATGGAAGAATTGGACAAGACTTATGTTTCACTACACCTGAAAACTTGCCTGATTAGATAATAGTGGAGTATTATGATGTGCTTATGGTCAGGTTGGATGCAGCCTTGTGCAATATGGTCTAGTGGGAGGTGTCCATGCTTGTAGCAGGGAAGTTGGAACCTGATGATCTTTAAGGTCCCTTCCAACCTTAACTATTCTATGATTCTATGCTACATGTTATCAGATAAGGAGATTCATATAAATTAGCTAAAACATTTAAATTTGGTTCTTTGACCAAGAGAAGTTCTGAATAGTCAAAAATTTTACATTATAAAACAATTACCAAAATTGCTAGTGGGAACCTTGAAAATCAGAATCTAATCCTGTAAAATTTTCAGTAAGTGGAAGTTTTTTTAAGCCAGTGTTAATAAACTACCTGAGATTTTAGATTAGTTTTGTTTTTTACCAAGTTAGCACTATAGTTTGGACATGCTCGATTTTCTTAATACTAAAACTTAAAATTTTGTGCAAATAGAACAGAAGACACTTTATATTGACTGGGATTAGCAACTTAAAACTAAAGCCATTTCCAGATTTTTCTCTGAAAGATGAAAAAAACCCAAATACTAATCACTTCATTACAAATAGCACATACTGCTTCTCTTATATAGGCATTACACAGGCATGAGAAATTTTTCTTTATGAGGATCCAAAATACCATTATAAACATTATGCCCTTTCCTCTAGTTCTGTTTCAAAGGTTTGAAAAGTTTAATAGACAGTATCTCTAACTAGGTGAACAGAAAAAAATTAGCCCCATGTACCCAAAGGCAGACAGATACCACATTCAGCTGCTGAAAAACTGCAGAAAAGTTCCATATAAATGCCATCCTATTTAAGAATATCCCTCACAACTTTAACAAACAAGTACTTGTAAAGAAATTTCAATTCTAAAAGTCCTCTGTAATTGCTTATGAAGAAACTTATGGCTATATAACCCTGCTTCTCCAACCATACCCTACAACAGAATTGACAATGTAAAGCCTTGGCTTCATCAAGAGTGGACAGAACTCCCAGAACTAATTTCAGTCACTCCAAAAGTAAACCTGTCAACTGAACAATGTAAAGGGAAAAAACCTGATACATCATAAAACCAAAATTCTTCTCATTGGTCAATCCCAAACTTTTCAGTAAGAAAGAGTATTTATCCTACTGTATATTAAGAAAGTCTAGATACTATGTTATTCTACATAAAGAAAGTTACAGATTACTTAATTCCTTTCTGTAAAAATAGCATCATTTCTAGAGACTGGAAAGCAGGTACCATCGTTTCAAAGAAACAATGGGATAAAGGAAGATTAAGGTTGCAACAGGACTTATCAGAAAAGCGAAATCCAACTTTAAAATTAAAGGTATTTACTTTTACTCACACAAACAAGGGTAAATTCCACCTAAATCTTAAGTCTTTAGAAGTGTGAGACAAATAAAATAGAAAAATAACCCTTGTCTTGATTTTCTGATGCAGTCTTACTATTATAAATATCAAAGTAACAAAGTAGTGAAATTTAACAAATGTTAAATACAAAGTCTTCAAGACACCTTGCAACACTTTTTAGATAATCTACCACCTATAATGCCCTTAAAAGGTAAAATTAGTTTGTCCGACAAAATTTACACTACCTGCAGCCCTAAATATCTAGCATGTCAGGGGAAAAGACATCCACATTAATAATAATAATAATAATAATAGTTGAAGTATCAAGATTGGCTTTTTCCTTCATTATTATGATAAAATGTGTTTTCAATAAGCAGAAATAACTTTCTTTTAAGGACATTTAGGCGTCAAATACAGCAAAAATGGACAAGAGCAGATTACAAAACACACAAGCATATCAGACCACACAGACCGAAACAACTTACTTGTGAACCTTAATGGACTCAAATGAATGTGGGCAAGAAGCATTGTCAACTTTATATTTTAGGATTCACAAAAAGCTTGATTGCCTCATACCACAAACTTTTTTCCATTTGGT
>NW_009953491.1:798039-800370 GCF_000747805.2 Chaetura pelagica | reverse complement strand
GCTCAGATACACACCATACTTAGCTATCTTAGCAGTTCCGTAAATATTTGGAGAATGCCAGTTACTGCCCTTAAGACTGCAATCCAATTGTTCCTCTAGATCAGAAATATGCATTATGGCATAACTGTGCTTTGGCACCTACAAATCTGTGTAGCTATGGCACCTACAAATCATTCTGATCCTCAGCCTGACACCACATAAACAGCTAGTATTACCTAGACAACCTGTGTTCATCACCAAGCTCTGGCAATGTTTGTGTCACTTGGAAAGAAACACAAAGGAGCTGGTCTAACAGCCCATGGTGCTCAAAGACAGGGAGAATACAACCAAGGAGCACACAGTTAAAAGTACTTAAACTCCAGTAAATTGTCCAGTGAGGCACCAACTGATCAAGATGTCTCAAAACCCATGTAGAGGTGTATGTATATACGTACATCACAGATGTAAAAGTGTCAACACGTACACTCAGTTTTCCATCACTTCTATCTCTAGGTCTGGAAGGAAGTTTTAAAGTTTATTACAACAATGGTCAGAATAAAGATTTGAATAAAAACATGTCTAAAGGTAACAGTCTCTATTTTAACATCAACAGCCTCTGGTGTGTACAAACTCCACTTACCTTCTCAGATGAAAAATACAAAAAAATACTATCTCAGCTTTAAGGTAGAAGGAATCAGAACAGGAAGGCTGTAATGTCCCAGGCTAACAGCAGAAGAGATTATTGGTGAAGCTATTTACAATGACATGTTGAGGCTCACAGTACATAAATTATTCTGCTAGTCTCATGTATTTATCTTCCTTTCAAAATAGTACAAAATTAATTTGTTCCAGCTTCTCAACGATCTCTTTAGGAGGTTCTAAAAAAGGGCTCTGGGATTATCTATTATTCATTGAGCATCCAGGTGTCACCTGCCTGGATACTGCTGTGATTTTTTTTCTTCCAAATCCTACTAGTATGGAGCTTCTTACTTGCTAACAGATGCTGTCTACCCTGCAAACTCTGAAAATGGTCAGCAGTCTGCTTCCTGTATAAGTGACCAAGAAACTGACACCCCCAAAGTAAATAAACAATGAAGTCCTAGAACACCAGCACCAACAGTTACATTCAAGCCATCAATACGGAGGCACTTAGAACAAGGTTTAACAAATTTATGCAGAAGAGCAAAATCTAAAGAGCAGAAGAAAGCAAAACAGCCAGAAATTGCTGAGAACAAAAACAAGTCTACCAAAACAGGTGTTTAAGCACCGTGGTGACAACTACCTAAAGCTCCAGTAAAACACTGCAGTAAGATGGCAAGAAATGAATTCACAGTGTGTAGCTGAGAAGTAAAAAGAACAGCTGACATAGGAAAGGAAAACTGCTTCTAAAACAAATGATAGTTTCCTGAGGAGAGCCAAAGCTGCAGAGTTCATCAAGGGAGTATCCCACAGCAAAAGGTTAAGCTCAGGTGCTGAGGTATCAAGAGATTATAGTCAACCCTATTATATCAATGAGAAGCCTCAAAGCCTAAAGTTTAAAGACCACATCCATAGGAAATATTTGAGATGCCTGAGGATTCAGCTTTACAGATATACTTCAACACCTAACTCCATTTACAGCAAGTTATTAGGCACACAGGACTTCTGAAAAATAAGACTAGATATTTCCCCACCATTTAAGATTCCAGACAATGTTTGAATAATTGGCCATGTACAGTTTGGCCCCAGAAAACAGAGAAGTCAAGATGACAGAATCACAGGGGTTGGAAGGGACCTCGAAAGATCACCCAGCGCAACCCCCCTGCCAGAGCAGGGTCACCCAGAGCACATCACACAGGAACGTGTCCAGGCGGGTTTGAATGTCTCCAGTGAAGGAGACTCCACAACTTCTCTGGGCAGCCTGTTCCAGTGCTCTGTCACTCTCACAGGAAAGAAGTTCTTCCTGATATTCACATGGAACCTCCTGTGCTCCAGTTTGCACCCATTGCCCCTTGTCCTATCACTGGGCATCACTGAACAAAGCCTAGCTCTGTCCTCCTGACACTCACCCCTTACATATTTGTAAACATTGATGAGGTCACCCCTCAGTCTCCTCTTCTCCAAGCTCAAGAGACCCAGCTCCCTCAGCCTTTCCTCAGCAGGGAGATGTTCCACTCCCTCCATCACCTTTGTGGCAACCACCCACGAGGTTCTCTGTCCCGCAAGACAAGGGCATCCACTTTCTGGTGCAGGGGAGGAAGGCTCCTTTTATTTCCCTAACTTCCAACCCCCCTGAGTCCCGTCACCAGGAGCAGCCACCCCAGCACACGGCTGGGTACCAAGACGGGTGGGCCGCGGCTGTGGCAGCCCCAC